>NW_015639764.1:36556-57291 GCF_001515625.1 Sinocyclocheilus rhinocerous | reverse complement strand
TATATATTAAACAAAATTAATGAAAAAAATAAACAAAAACAAATAAAAATGTCTAAAACATAAAAATTGCTATAACTAAAATTAAAATGGAAAATATAAAAAATATAAATGAAATAAAAAATAACGAAAACTAAATATACAAATAAAAAAAAAACAAAGGTGAAAAACAAAAAAATTGCTAAAACTTTAACTTAAATTAAATAGGAAAATAAAAAAAAAACAATTTAAAATATTAATTAATACTAAGATAGTATAGTAGTAATGATACTAAGATAACGCTGTGGAAAATAATTGTACCTGTATAGTTATGTATTTAAACTTTACTAAACTAAATATTATTTCAACTAAATTAACACTGAAACTAATTATTCACTAAATAATTGCATTTATTAAAAACAAAAATCAATAAAAAGTAAATTGATCAGTGTAGCAAACAAACGTCAGTCTATTAACAAACATTTGGGACATTAACTCTTTCCCCACCATTGACGAGTTATCTCGTCTTTTACAAGAAAACGCTTCCCCGCCAAAGACGAGTTTTTACGGCTTCCCGTGTTTTCACTGTTATACACTCGGGGGCGCTATTACGCATCTTCTGAACGAGTACAAAACCTCCCGAACAAAAACACACGTGAACAGGACGGAGAAACGAGCGATCTCTTATGTAAACAGATGCATATGAAAAATAATGCGATCATCAGCAATAGACAGCATATAAATGAAAACTGCATAATGTTACAGATTAAAATGTTGATCCAGGAAGTGGTATATGTCTGTGCAAGCTGTTGATGGAAGCGATTTACTGGATTTATGCTTTGATAATCGTGCTGAATATTATCCAGATGTAGTTTTTGATAAAAATGTGATTTTCTCACCTTTTTGCTCAAAATTATGCATTTTTATGAAACCTACCTATATTCAAGTGTTGATAAAAAAAGAATGCTTTAAGCTAGAATAAAACTGATTTTTTATGTTTAAAGGTAGAGGCTCTGATCTTTATTTTGGTGTATTGCATATTCAAATATTCATACAGCAAAATATTCTGGAGGCCATCAAATTTGAGTGAAAATCATCAAAATCGCTGGCGGTGGCTGGCAACTTTTTGCTGGCGGGGAAAGAGTTAATACAGAATTCAGATGTTGTTCACAGGTGTGAGTACATCGGCTTCAAATCTGGCTCATCCAATCACATTCATATTTCCTCACTTTATGCATGTGGCAGATGTGTTCACAGATCAGTTTATGTATTCCCCAGGAATCAATCGCAGTGCATCCATCACTTACTGCAGCATGTGGGCCACGATGGCAGGCCCGTACCAGTCGCCCGCCCTCTTCCCAGAGGCCCGGCCCAACTCCACCAGCCGGTGCAGGCCGAACGGGGCGGAGGACAGATCACCGAACCAGGACACGGTCCTCCTGTGAGTCCGCTCCTCCTGAGCCTCGCAGTCTAACGTGGTTCCCAGACTGCGTCTGCGAGGTTTTCCCGAGTCACGCCGGCTCTCTCTGAGGGAATCGTCCAGCACCTCCAGGTCATCTTTGGTCTGATGATGGGTCGCAGGCCACGTCCAGCCTGAAGAGAGGAATGGCATGCTTACTTTTGTACATAATATACTTTTCAGCATCATTACTCCAGTCTTCAAGAGTCACATGATCCAGAAATAATTCTAATATGCTGATTTGAATGTGATTTAAATATGAAATTTCAAATAATACTTAAACTATAGCAAAACCATTGTGATACAAAACATAAAGATATGTATTTTACCACATTTATGAGAAATTTTATTTAAAAATATCATTATATGAATTTTTACAAAATTTTTTAAATTTTTAAAGTTTGGTCAGATTAATATTAATTAATCCCATATTAAACCGTGTGTTTTTCAGAATTTGTACACATTTCTTCCGGCTCAAAAATGGTTATATCTCTTTAAAAAAAAAAATTTTGAAAATTAAAAAATAAATAAATAAACATAAATGTTATCTCTTTAAAAAATCTTAAAAATAAATAAATAAATAAAAATAAATGGTTATATCTCTTTTTTTTAATTTTATTAAAAATAAAAAATAAACATTTTAATTAAATGTGTATTTTTCACAGTCTAACCACATTTTTAAAGTTTTTGCCAAACTATTAATTAATTATTATTATTAACTTTTTTTTATAACAAACTTTTAAAATTTCTTCTGGGTCGAAAATGGTTATATCTCTTTTAAAAAAATGTTTTGAAAATTAAAAAATAAATAAACATAAATGGTTATCTCTTTAAAAATCTTATAATAAATAAATAAATACAAATAAACGGTTATATCTCTTTTTAAAAAATGTGTATTTTCACAGTCTAACCACATTTTTAAAGCTTTTGCCAGACTATTAATTAATTATTATTATTACCATTTTTTTTTTTTTTTTTTTTTACAAACTTTTAAAATTTCTTCTGGGTCAAAAATGGTTATATCTTTTGTCCTGATGTACATACATTTTCAATTTTCAATGTTTAGTGAGACCAATATTAATTAATCGCATACTAAAACATATAAAACTTTCTGAACTTTTAGAATGTCTTACAGGTTAAAAATGTCAGAATGTTAAGGATTTTGATCATGCAGTGTGTTTGTACCCGCGGGCATCGTGTGCAGCATTAGTCCGTGAGCTAACAGCATCTGTGCGCTGCGGAGCATGCAGCCCCATCCCGCGTCAGACGTGAGCGCCGAGCCGTCCAGAGGTGGGAAACCTCTCCTGTAGGTCATCCACAGCAGAGAGGAGAACGCCCGCCGAAAACTCTCCCGCTCTCCTGAGAGAAAACACACACTTACAGTGAAACCACGACACTCACATGCAGGCATGACCGTCCTGTCCTGCTTACCGCTGTAGCTCAGCTGATAGGACTGTCCCAGCAGACACACGGGACTGCTCTTACTGAGACGCGGCTTGCCCTTCAGAGACCAGCCTGAGGAGAAACAGAGATGTGTGAGGATGACGGATTCATATTGAGTCAGGCAAGAGAAAAATGTGTGCGGTGGAGCCTGACTTCAAAATCTGGGTTTAGTGAAATGGGTTGTTTAGTGAGAGAGGAAGGTAAAGGTCAACAACGACTAGAAATCTACCAGCTTTTGATATAACAATATAGACTACAGTTTAAGATTTTGGAAGAAATGCATCCTTTAATTCTGCAAGGACACATTAAATTGATCAAAAGTGACAGTAAACACAAAATACAAATTATCACAGTTTACTCAAAAATATGAAGCAGCACAACTAAAAAAAACACACTGAAAAGCATGTTTTTATGAAAACTGCTCCACATGCCTCCATATCTGAGGTTATTCCACGCTGAAATGAGTTTGGTTTTGAGTTTGGCCTTGTCTTTTGACTCCTGGACGTGTCCGTCGACGTCTGCGCTGGGATCCAGCAGGCCCGGGTTCGACAGGTTGACCACCTCAAACGACGCGAGGTCATCTGTGGGCTCCATCCCGCTGTCAAACTCATCACTCACATCCATGACCGGCGGGATACTGTTGCCATGACGTCCAGAGACCCTGCTGTCCAATCAGAGGAGGGATGCGAGCCGCTCTGTCTCTTCTGAACGCTACAGGTGCCGGTGATGCTGTGGGACAGTGACATAAAGGTTAATGTGTCACCAGAGCTCTTTAGAGGGAAATACTGAGCCATGTGACGCACATGTGACTGAAAGAATCTTACAAATGTGTCAAAGCAAATGTTAATGTTCCAAACTCCTATCAAAGATCCTACAATAATACAAGTGTTTAGATAACTATTGTGTGCTTATGCACTAAAATACACATGATTCCGGTGTATGTGCCCTTTAAAGACGTCACTGTGGCACTAACTGGATATTATGGTACTCTTGAGATTTAACCATGGTAACGTTACTCAATGTACATGTCGGCTCAGCGTAGTACTTAACTAAAGAATACTGTGGTGTTACCATGGTAACATGTCCAAATGTAAAATATCTCATTATTATTTGTGAGGATTATAGTGAATTTCAGCTGTGAGAGTGACTTTATAAGTTTGTTATTGACTGAGGTTTGTTGAGTTGATGCGGAAATCATGTTTATTCGCCTTTCGGACAAACAGACGGGTCACATTCAGTCACGAATGCGACTATATTTTTATTATGTGGTAAAAAAAAAACTTACCTTAAAAGCTGTTTTAACTGTCATGTCGTTGTGAATATCGCAGGATTTCAGCTGGAAACTTTCCGCAGTACAAACGTACCGCGACGCCACTGACTGTAACTCCGCCCCTTCCCTCTTTTACTCGGCAACAAAGCTAGTATCTGTCCTCTGATTGGCTGTCTGATTCCTCAGCGCTCTCTGATTGGTCAACTGACTGACTAAGTAGGGGCAGATCTCTGAAAGTCCTGAATGAGTATGGCAAGCTGTTTTAACTTTTACTGTTTGAAACGTACTAGTAACTATTTTCATGCTACTAGTACTTTTTTTTAATAGATATTAGTATCTATTCCATTAGGTACTAGTATTTATTCGTTAGCTGCTAGTGTTTATTCTTTAGGCACCAGTACCTTATTTTATAGTAAAAATACTTGTACTTATTTATTTACTAGTTCTTATTATTAGATTCTAGTACTTATTCATTAGATACTCATACCTATTAAATAGATATAGTACTTATTGATTAGCTTCTAGTACTTATTCCACATGTTGCTAGCAAGATTTTTAATTGAACTATAGTGACCATTCTGACTAGTCATAATATAAGATGAGTAAAGAGCAGTTGTGACTAGTAAGATAAGAAACTTTCACAATCGCATTTTATCACGTTTCAGCGTTTTTCACTGCTCTGTTGTGATTTATGAAATACTTCACTGTACAGTTTTGGTCAATTAACCCTTTCCTGACTCCTTCACCATTCTGATTTGTGAAAACTTTCACAGTAAAGCTTTGGTCAGTTAACCCTTCACTGAGTGCTTAACTTCACTATTCTGATTTGTGAAACCTTTCATAGTATAGTATAGTTTTAGTCCTCCAATTAGATTACCCTAAAACATGGTGACAGATACCAAGTGAACACACACTCACACAGTCAGGCCGTGTCAAAGCTATAATAAATCAATCAATAAACACATAAAACACCCAACTGTAACACAGTCTTTCATCACAGGACCTCTAAAGTTCTGCTCTTGTCACATATAAAGAAATACTATACTGCAGACAGACAAGGGAGAGAGAGATTGACATGGTTCGACTTCAATGTCACTAATGTCAATCAACTCAGAACAATAAAATAAAAACACATGCCAAATATAAGACATTGGTGGAGTTAGCAAATGCAATTTAGCACAAGCAGGCCTGGAGGAAAGATATTGTCTAGACAATAAATTGAAGCACAAATGGTGGGGGGAGGGGTAATGTTGCAATATCAGATTTTATTAAATATTTATAGAAGTATGCATGAAACAGAAAATAAAACATATTGTTATTTGACACTCGCCTTGAAAAGAATCATAGAATGACACAGCCGCTTGTTTTAATTTTCAGTTTTTCAACTTCTTGTTGCAGCTCCTTTATTTCAGCTCCTTTCTGCTCCTGCAGGTGCTGATAGAGTTTTTCCAGTAATTCCTGTTGTTTCTGACGTTCTTCCAGCATCTCACTGAGCTCCTGAACGTGCTGCTCTTTTCTCTCTCTGAAATCATTCAGTTCTTCTGCTTGTTTTCTGGCTTCATCCTCATGTTTCTTCTTTATGACTTTTATTTTCTCTTCATATTCCTTTTTTATTTCGTCTCGCACTTTCTCTTCTCTTTCTTTCCTCTCCTTCTCCTCCTTTTCTCTTCTCTTGATCTCGTCTTCTTGCTCTCGTTTCAGATCATCATGCATTTTCTCCCATCTCTTCCTCTCTTCCTCTCGTCTCTCATCATCTTCTCGTTTTCTTCTCTCCCACTCCTCTTTTCTCTCTCGTTCCAGTCTTTCATAATGTCTGTCCATTTCGGTTTTCTTGTCTTTATATTCTCTCTCCTTTTCTTCTCTCTCTCTTCTCTGTTTCTGTCTCTCCTCCTCGATCTTCTGTCGTTCTTCTTCTCTCTCTCTTTCAAATCTCTTTCTCATTTTCTCCAGTTCTTCTTGTTTTTCTCTCAGTTGTTCCTCGTGTTTCTCTTTTCTCTTTCTTTCCTCTTCCTCGCGTTCTCTCATCTGTCGTTTCTTTTCATCCTCCCATTCTCTCTGCTGTCGTTTAATTTCCTCTTGAATCTCTTTTCTGTCATTTTCAGCCTCTTTTATTTTTCTCACCCATTCTTGTCTCTCTTTCTCTTCTTCCTCATTCCTCCTTTTCTCCACCAAATCTCTCTTTTTTATTTCCTCTTCTTGATTAATCTGTAATTCTGCAATAATGTGTTTTTGCTCATTTTTCATCATTTCTTGATCTTGTCTGTATTTCTCTTCTCTCTCTCTATCTTCTTTTTCTCTTTCTTTTTGCTGTTTTTCATACAGTGATCTCTGGTTTTCAGTCTCTCGCTTCATCTTTTCGATTTTTCTATGATATTCGTCTCTTTGCTGTTTTTCCTCTTCTGATCGTTTCTGGTTTTCAATCTCTCGTTTCTTCTGTTCCGTTTTCTCTTTCTCTTCAAACTCTTTTCTGAGTTTTTCCTCTTTTTCTTTTAGTTGATTCTCCATTTTCATTCTCTCTTCATCTGCTCTCTGTTTCTCCTCCTCGAGTCTCTTCATCAGGTTTTTCTTTTCCAGCTCATATTTGGCTTTTAATGCCTCATTTTGTGCCTCAATCTCTCTTTCTCTTTCTTTCAGTATTTCCTCCATCCTCTTCTTAATGGACATCTCTGCCTCCTCAAACATGCTGTTAGTGAAGTATCGACCGTCATTAGTATTTTTCACCTCTTCTATCATGTTTAATAGTTGAATCACTTGAGTTTTGTCTCGTTTTTCTTTATTATTGAAGACCAGGAATCTGTTTCCACAATCTCTGATCAGTTTCTTGAGTTCAGCACAATTATAATTATTCACATAATCTTGTATGGATTCATCTGCCAGTTCATCTCCTCTAGTGAACAGAACGATGCTGAACTGAGTGGCTTTATGACCAAAGATCTGCTTTATCAGATCCATAGTGTCCATTGACTCTTTGGTGAATCTTCCCAAACTCAACACAATGACGAACACATGAGGTCCAGGTGACGACATTGAAATGCATTTCACTATTTCTTCCACCACTCGATCATTTGACAGTGTCGTGTCGAAGAGACCTGGAGTATCAACAACAGCTACTGATCGACCATCAGTCTGACCAACCCCCTTCTCACAAACTGTCGTCACTGAATCTGGCCTTAATTGGCTGCGAAACTCATTTCTTCCCAGAATAGTGTTTCCTGTTGCACTCTTCCCACTTCCTGTCCTCCCGATCAGCACAATCCTCAAACACTCCTGATCGTCTGCTTCACCTTCAGCACCTGAAAAATTAAGTTGGTGGAATTCATGTATTGATACATATATTGCAGATTCGAGTCTGGTGTTTTTCAGTCAAATCATATGGCAACGTCTCTGATTGTTTTCAGTTTTATTCGCTGGGTAAGAATCAAGTCAGAGGGGATTTTTAGCTTCTGAAATGCTAGTAAAGTTTCTAGAAGTCTGCTGTCATTTTGATAGGTTGATCTGCTACTAAGTTTGGGTGGTCTAAGAAGCATCTGGTTCTGTTCAGGATACAGACTTTTGGAAATAAAATGCAGAAGTTTACACATGGTTATCTAGGATTTCAGTTGGTGTCTATTTTCTGCTGTAAACCTCATTTACAAAATCACTGTGTCCATGGCCAGTGGAGTGTCAGTGGTCACAGTCATCAAATGTTTGAGATGCTTGTCTTTACTGAATCTTTAAAGTGCCTAAGTTAACTTCGGTAACTTCATAAGCCCTCACTGTCCTCTTTTGAAAGTTTATGAAAGGATATATTGGCATTTTGATGGACAGAGATCCGTGGCAGAGTCAATACTGTTGAGATGAGAACTGCTTAGCAAAAGTAATTAGCAAACGTAGATTTCACTACATTTCTTAAGCGTTTCAGAAACATTTGAATATGGATATTTTTCTTACAAAAACGCATCGATTCGCTACAGGAGGCCTTTGTTTGTCCAACTGGCAACCCGGGGTGCCGAAATACAATTGGGTAAACTGGCAGTGGGCGGGTTTCACAAACCAAAACAGAAACCGACATTCCGGCCTGGAACGCACATTTTCAATTAACTGACTGTAGCATTGTTTTTTAGATAAACAAGTATGTTAACTTAGCATGTTTCTTAAATATCTGCAAACATATTATTGTATTTTTATGCTTTAGTAGAGTCAAAAACTTACATACAGCACCTTTAAGAGGACAGCTTATTGATTGAGTCTTGTGCATTAATTGACTCAGAATATGAACAGTTTAGGCCAATTTGATTTACAAGTTCAACTGGCTCACTAAAAAGTACAGATTCAAAAGAATGATTAATTCATGAATTTTTAAGCACAAGATTTAAGAGTGAGATTTGGCTCACTGTAAGTACTGAGGATGGAGATGAATAAATGCTTAAATTTGGGACTTGTGGCTTCTGAATGTTGATTACAGTGGACAAATAAAATGGTTTAGTTTTAAAATCATTTTAAGGTTTTTTTGGGGGGTCAGTTTTTAAGGCAAAACACAGGTTCCACACTGGTCAAACAAATGTATATCTTTAGATGTCTTCAATACATCAATATTGTATGCTTTAGTGTCTTTGTTCACATAAGTGAATATAGATGCACTAGAACAACATTTCATGTAATATATATATATATATATATATATATATATATATATGAATACTGATAGTCAGTTGCATATTCACTGCATGTGGAATTACTTTGTGAACAAATTTCCAATTATTTTTTCTCTTAGATAAGGAAAATGACCATAAATGACAGTAATTACTTTACTCTTACTTCTTACTCACCTTCTAACTGAATTTTCTGCTCCAACTCATTGATTTTACTCTTCATTTCACTCAGTTTTTCCTCTAGTTCATTCCTGACTCTGTTCTCCTGAGCTTTCACATACGTCTGTAGTGAATACAGTTCAGTCTTCATGTTCTCTATATAATCCAGCAGTTCTGGGATCTGTCTTGAGTTTTCAGGTTCATTAAACCCCATCACTCTGTACTGACCTCCACAGCGACTGATTAACCTCTGAGATTCTGTGCTGGATTTGACAAAATCTAACGCAAGTCCTTCAACACTGAGCTCCGATGTGAAAAGCAGCATGAAATGCTGTTTGGAGTCAAAAGTTTTCTGGATCTTCTCTATTTCTGCTTTGTCTTCATCAGTCAGTGGAGCAACAGGAATGACAATGATGAAAACATGAACTCCAGGATCACAGAGAGACACACAGTTGAGAGTCTGACGCATCACTTCCTCCTCTGAGAGCCGACTGAGAGCTGGAAGCTCCACCAGACTGATCAGACGACCGTGAGTCTTCTCCTCTTTCTTCACACACTCTTCACCGCTTGCTTTCTGATCTGGAGGTTTTATCTTCTTCCCTCGTAAAAGTTTGGACACAGAGACTTTAAATGTTGGATTACTTCCACACAGAACCAGGTTCAGCTTCTGTTTTCTAGATGAATTTGCTGACACTGAAAAAAAAAATTAAGAGCTTTGGTATAGCACACTTTCTTAAAGGGATAGTTCACCCAAAAAATAAAATTATGTCATTGATTACTCACCCTCATGTCATTCCAAACCCGTAAGACCTTCGTTCATCTTCAGAACACAAATTAAGATATTTTTGATGAAATCCGAGAGTTTTCGGACCCTGCATAGACCGCAATGCAACTACCACATTCAAGGCCCAGAAAGGTAGTAAGGACATTGATAAAATAGTCCATGTGACATTAGTGGATCAACCATAATTTTACGAAGCTACAAGAATACTTTTTGTGCACAAAGAAAACAAAAATAACGACTTGCGCCTGGTTTTTAAGCACACGCATGCGCCGCTGTACTGTCGTGAACGTGCATCGAACACTGACACAGAAGAGAAGAAATTGTTGAATAAAGTTGTTATTTTAGTTTTCTTTGTGCATAAAAAGTATTCTCGTTGCTTGTAAAAATTAAAGTTGAACCACTGATATCAAGTGGACTATTTTAACAATGTCCTTACAACCTTTCTGGGCCTTGAACGTGGTAGTTGTTTTGCTGTCTATGCAGGATCACAAAGATTTCATCCAAAACATCTTAATTTGTGTTCTGAAGATGAACGAATGTCTTACGGGTTTAGAACAACATCATTTTCCTTTTTGGTTGAACTATCCCTTTAACACTTCTTGTGTTAAGTTATATTGTATGTAGCTTACTATGGTTTAATCAACTTACTGTTGGGACGAATATGAATATATGGATTTTTCTTTCTTAAATTGGCTGGGGGGAAAGTAAACAAGTAAAAATTAAATAAATATCTAAGCAATATAAAACAATGTTCCCACGTGCTGTATCCTGACATTCTGACAACACAAGCGTAAAAGTTAAGGATCAAGTATCTTTTTGTTTTTTGCACTAAAAGCACTATGCTGCATTTATTTTCTGTTCAAAGAGTTAACAATTGTTCCCGTTCCTCTTTTAATCCTTGTCTCCTAGCTCCTTGTCATATGATTCGCTTGAATTCTATAAGTTTGAGTTTAACAAATATTAAAGATGGCAGTTTTAATTCAACTTAAATTTTTGTAACAAATTCTTTTCTTTTTACAACACACTTGACACAGTCAACAGAGTAAAAGTTACACAGTGGTTGGACAAAATAATTTAGGGTTCATGTCATTTGTTTAGCCAGCAGTGAAAAAAATCAACATTGCTTTTATCTTTCCTTTATCTTTTCATTGTCTTTATTCTGTAATTTGTAATTTGACACATTATTTTGTCCAACCCCTGTAAGTACTGATCAGACTGTGCAAGGACTGTTTAATCAGATCGACTAATGTTTAATTGCACACTATATAAACTGAGTTCATTTTCACAGCATTAAAAGAGCAACTCTGAAAACTTACAAAAGA
This sequence comes from Sinocyclocheilus rhinocerous, assembly GCF_001515625.1. Taxonomy (NCBI): domain Eukaryota; kingdom Metazoa; phylum Chordata; class Actinopteri; order Cypriniformes; family Cyprinidae; genus Sinocyclocheilus; species Sinocyclocheilus rhinocerous. The sequence goes on along the minus strand of NW_015639764.1, from coordinate 46,247 downwards.
GTCCTCCTTCACCACTTCTTCTTTTCTGTCTCTCTTTGGGTTTTCCATCATTATTGTGGTGAGAGCTCTTCTTGTTTTCTTCCTCTGAATTGAGCTGCTCTTCATCCACAGATGATCCTACAACATCATGAAATATGTCACATGTGAGATATTCTTCCTCGTTTTCCTTGAGTATCTTATCAACCCTTTTAAATATGTCTGCTTGCAATTCTGGTTTTATTTCATCCAGCTGAAGATGTCCCCCTCCACACTCCTTTATTAACTGATGAATAGTTGTCTCCAGAGCATTGCCTACAATCAGCTGTTCAGGATGGCTGATTATGGAACTAATTATTGTCTCTTTATCAGTCGTGAGAACAATGGCGCGTCTAATCGCATCCTCACTGAATTCTTTCAGCACATATATCACTCTTCTCATGTCCTCCTCAGTGAAGTCTTTATACTGCAGTATGAGTATGAATGCATGAGGTCCTGGAGCAGACAGATTCACACAGTCTCTCACTGTCTGTGTGATCTGATGGTCTGAGAGGTTAGGATTCAGCAGATGAAGGGCGTTAATGACTGTGACATGTCTGTCCTTCACCATTCCACCGATTTTCATCACACTGAGCTGCTCTAAAGCTGTAGGTTCTTCATTCTCACGCAGATCTATTCCCAGGATTAGGTTTCTGACTCGGCTGTTTTCTGATAGATTCTTCCCCAGAAGAACAATCCTCAGATCACTCACTAGAACACACACAATGCATACCGCAAAGTTAGAAACACAAAAAAATCTGCAGCAGTACCACAACACTGACCATTTAAAATTTCCATTTAAATTTACATTTTCATATTTACATTACTGAATATAAAAATGAGAAATGGTTTGGTTGTGTAAAATAATTTACATTTCACATTACAGCGTGAATCCTCAACAAACCGTTTACTGAATGCAAGAACAAAATATGTAGTCATATTTACATTGTACCTATGAGTTATAATCTATAATTTAATTGACTTACTCGTAGGAGGATCACTTAGACTTTGCCGCCTTCACCTGTCTGAAAATAAAATCATCCATATGACGCATAACAATCAAACCTTTATAAATCATGACTTGAATTCGTGAATTAGAGAACATATGAAGGTTGCCTATTATAAGTTGATAAACAGATCAACGACAGAACGTTGAGATTTGAACAAACTCTCAAAATTATTCATTTACAAATAATCAATCAATAAACAAACAAACGTGTGAGTGAGTGTCCGTAAAGTGTCAGTTTTTTTTTCAGTATTTGAAACTTACGTAGGTCGAACTCTTTCGCTGCATATGATGTGACTGCATCTATAAAACCAAGCAGAACACAAAATAATCATCTCAAAATACCGAACACACAACTAAACTAAAACTTGTCTATATCGAAGTGACAAACCGGCTGCATATTTGATCAATTTTTGATGAATTACATCCACTTCAAGAAAATGTTACTTATTAATGGATTACCTTTATTTTTCCCGGAACATTCAGTGACGTCACTAAACGGTGATGACACAACTATAAGAGCATCGTTCACAAGTTTCTGCATGGACCTAACTATACAGCCTAGGTTTTCAAACCCTGGCTCAAAAATGGGTCGCCAAGATGATTTAAGGCAAATATATGTAAGTTACATTAGAAATAGCAAAATATATAAATATGTATAGTATTTTTATGTTACATTAATCAGTGTCTACAACTTCCTAAGGAAAGGATATGGACCAGAAGACACTGCAATTACCAAATGATATTTAGACAGACTTAAAGTTCCAGATCTATACTTGTGCTCTTATTATTTCAGTAATTTTGCCTTTAATGTAAACAAACATGTGCAAACAATATACTTGCTCTTGTGAGTTTATTTGGAGGTTAATTACATTGTGCGAGCTGTCTCTTTAATACGCATGGTTTATATACACGCTGCTGTTGATTGGGCTGACATGTTTGACACACCCACCAAACAAGAGAAAACGCATCTCAAACCCCATTGCACACCGTTTCCAGGAAACATGTCGTTCAAACCGGAAACCGGAGCAAAACGTTACACACCGGTTTGAGCTTGAACTTGCCCCAGGTTCACGGAAAGGAAACCAAGAACCGAGATGACAGAACATGCATCCTGTTTGTTTGCTTAATTACAGGACACAAATGTTCTTTTTATTGCGAGTGTGCAAAAATAAAAGTAAAATAAAAGTAAAAATTAACATTTTATCCAAAGCGACTTACAAATGAGGACAATGGAAGCAATCAAAATCAACAAAAGAGCAATGATACGCAAGTGCTATAACAAGTGCTCAGCTTAACGTAGTACACGTAGCAAGTTTTTTTTTTATTATATAGGCCTAATAAATAAAAAGAAAACAGATAGAATAGAAAAAGAATAGAGCAAGCTAGTGTTAGAGGCCTTTTTTTGCTTTTGTTAATTGTATAATAAATAAAAAGAAAAGAAATAGATAGAATACAAAAAGAATAGAGAAGCTATTGTTGGTTTTTTTATTATTATTATTAACACTTTGCGGGTTATCTTACTCTTATCTGTATGACCAAAAATGGAGTAGGCCTAGGCTATTTAATGTGTCATCTGTTTGATCGCGCCGGCGCCTCGCGCGCACACACACACACACACACACACACACACCACATATTATAGCAATTCAAACTTGCCATTGCAGTCTGTTCATTATCAAAATAAAATACAGTCAGCCAAGCATATCAATTTAAAGAGTCCATAGTATAACCGGTCTACAGCTGCTGTTATGCCAAGCGCTTTTTGCGCATATGTGAAGAGGATGATTTTTTCCCGTCGATATGCGAACGCGCATGAAGCCTAGTCTACATTATAGTTTAACATTGAAATACATTGCGAATATGGAAACACTGGATTTGTGGCGAATGAGAGAGGTACGTGAGGCCAATGGTAGCCTATCCTACTTTCAGTTTCGCTTTGTTTTGGTTTCTTTAGCTTTATATTTTTTTCATTCTTGATCTGTTCTGCATACCGTTACATTTAAATGATTTGTTTTGGAGTGAGGGGAACTAGGCTATGATTATAGTGTTTATAATATTTATACATTATACCATTTCACTTTATTTGGTATTATTTCTGGTATTATTACAGAAATGCACTTGTTAATGCCGGATCTTTAAAAACAAATACCGGAACGCAAAAAAAATCCAAAATCTTACATTTTCCGGAACAGGATCCGGCAGGATCTGGCTCAAATTAAGCACTGTATATATATATATATATATATGCAGAAAGACTTAAAGGGATAGTCCACCTAAAAATGACAATTTTGTCATCGTTTACACACCCACAAGACGTTCCAAACCTGTAATAATTTCTTTCTTCTGTTGAGCATAAAAAAAGATACTTTGAAGAATTTTATATTTTTTTCATTCTTGATCTGTTCTGCATACCGTTACATTTAAATGATTTGTTTTGGAGTGAGGGGAACTAGGCTATGATTATAGTGTTTATAATATTTATACATTATACCATTTCACTTTATTTGGTATTATTTCTGGTATTATTACAGAAATGCACTTGTTAATGCCGGATCTTTAAAAACAAATACCGGAACGCAAAAAAAATCCAAAATCTTACATTTTCCGGAACAGGATCCGGCAGGATCTGGCTCAAATTAAGCACTGTATATATATATATATATATATGCAGAAAGACTTAAAGGGATAGTCCACCTAAAAATGACAATTTTGTCATCGTTTACACACCCACAAGACGTTCCAAACCTGTAATAATTTCTTTCTTCTGTTGAGCATAAAAGAAGATACTTTGAAGAATGTGGTGAATTTTTTATTTTATTTCTTTAAGTTACTGAGGACCAGCAGCTGTTTAGTTACCCACATTCTTCATATTATCTTCTTTTGTGTTCAACAGAAGAAAGAACTTTATGCAGGTTTAGAACCACCTGGGTAAATTGTGACATAATTTTCATATTTTTAAAGTGACAGACACATCTGTGCTTCAAGGTACAGGCCTATTGTTTTATTAAAATTTGGATAGTCTGTATAATATTTTTGTATAATATCTGTATAATATATATATATAACAGAATTTGTTACACCTTTGAAAACGATAGCATTTCAGCCTATAACTTCTATATTTCATTCTAATTTGATTTGTTGCCTACCCATTGTGGATGTTATTTCACCGTCACCGGGTTCAGTGTTGTGCCGAATTCTGACTCTTCAGCAGGTTTTTCCTCCCGTCCCATGCACACGCTTCACGCGCTCTTCTGGAGTCTCACGTATTTGAGGCCGAGAAGCTCTTCAGGTCACGGCCATTTATAATCAATCTTTTTCACAATGCTAACCAAGACAAGTGATTAAGTGATCAAGAACGTGTTGTTAAAGTATCAAGTAACAAGCATGAATTAATTCAGATGAAACCTAACAGAAGCGAGAAGTGAAACAGAAATTGAGCAGAGGCTTTGACAATGACATATTCACACTTCTCTTATTACTTTTTACACTGCTCTTTTTACTTTCAGTCTCAAAGAGTTTTACATTTACATCGAACTGGGCCTAATAGGGGTTGCAAATGGGCTGATATATGGGGCCCACCTGGGCTACCCAACTGGGACCCAGCTAATTTTGTCCTCAGTTTCCATGGTGGCCCCACATGGGTTAGCCCAGATGAGCTGATGATGGGCCCTTGATGGGCTCCATATAGGGCCCATATGGGTTAACCAGGTAGCTCCCATTTGGTGCCTACATGAGTCTGCGTACATGGGTTAGTGATGGGACCCAGCTGAATGGGAAAGTTATCAATGGGTCTGTCCTGTAACTAAGAAGCGAGAAGTGAAACAGAAATTGAGCAGAGGCTTTGACAATGACATATTCACACTTCTCTTATTACTTTTTACACTGCTCTTTTTACTTTCAGTCTCAAAGAGTTTTACATTTACATCGAACTGGGCCTAATAGGGGTTGCAAATGGGCTGATATATGGGGCCCACCTGGGCTACCCAACTGGGACCCAGCTAATTTTGTCCTCAGTTTCCATGGTGGCCCCACATGGGTTAGCACAGATGGGCTGATGATGGGCCCTTGATGGGCTCCATATAGGGCCCATATGGGTTAACCAGGTAGCTCCCATTTGGTGCCTACATGAGTCTGCGTACATGGGTTAGTGATGGGACCCAGCTGAATGGGAAAGTTATCAATGGGTCTGTCCTGTAACTAATGATGAACGCGCAGTTTGCAGAGAAGCATTTCAGTTGCTCACGGAGGACTGTCTGACTTAAAGGGATAGTCCACCTAAAAATGACAATTTTGTCATCGCTTACACACCCACAAGACGTTCCAAACCTGTAATAATTTCTTTCTTCTGTTGAGCATAAAAGAAGATACTTTGAAGAATGTGGTGAATTTTTTATTTTATTTCTTTAAGTTACTGAGGACCAGCAGCTGTTTAGTTACCCACATTCTTCATATTATCTTCTTTTGTTTTCAACAGAAGGAAGAACTTTATGCAGGTTTAGAACAACCTGGGTAAATTATGACAGAATTTTCATATTTTTAAAGTGACAGACACATCTGTGCTTCAAGGTACAGGCCTATTGTTTTATTAAAATTTGGATAGTCTGTATAATATTCCATACATTATCAGAGCTTGGTAGACATAATTATTATATTTTTTAGACATTATTAGACAGATGAATTAATAGTTTATAATTAATGTTAGACCCTATTTATTAATGTATAATTTATGTTAATCATAAATATATAATCAAGAATGTCATATACAATTTGGTAATTTTAAAAGTTAAAAAATGCTAAATTATTTAGATAAAAATGGGACAAATAAATGTAGCCCTAATTTAAGCAAATTAATAAATAAATAAATAATAAAAATTCTTCCCATCCAGGTAACAGCTGCAGAACTGTCAAAAAAGACTAATAATTAATAATTATAAATAATCTAATTTAAAATAACAATATTAATATGTTCTATTGGAAGTTTAAAATTTTTAGCAAAATTGCTTATACGTTACCTGAATAAATTCGTATCACTGCTATAGTGCCGTCATCCTGCCATCAGAGGTCACTCGTATCAGAATCAGAATCAGAATCAGAATGAGCTTTATTGCCAGGTATGTTTTCACATACGAGGAATTTGTTTTCATGACAGAAGCTTCCGCAGTGCAACAGAATGACTGTGACAGAACAAAAACACAGATAATAAAAAATAAAAAATAGAGCAAGTAAATAAGGAATAACAATATACAAATTGACAATTGTATGTACAGGTATATTACAATAGACAGTTTTGTATGTACAGGTATATTAGTGCAAATTTGAAATGTAGACTAAGTATGTGTGTTAGATAAATAAGTGTGTGAGTGTATAAATAGTGTTGTGTGATCCACAGTTATTGTCAAGTGTTCATGAGATGGATTGCCTGAGGGAAGAAACTGTTCCTGTGTCTGGCCGTTCTGGTGCTCAGAGCTCTGTAGCGTCGACCAGATGGCAACAGTTCAAAGAGGGACTGTGCTGGATGTGAGGGGTCCAGAGTGATTTTGCCAGCCCTTTTGCTCACTCTGGATGAGTACAGTTCTTGGAGAGAAGGGAGGGTAGCACCAATGATTTGCTCAGCAGTCCAGACTACCCTCTGTAGTCTTCTGAGGTCAGATTTGGTAGCTGAGCTGAACCAGACAGTTATAGAAGTGCAGAGGATGGATTCAATGATAGCAGAGTAGAACTGTTTCAGCAGCTCCTGTGGCAGGTTGAACTTCCTCAGCTGCCGAAGGAAATACAACCTCTGCTGGGCCTTTTTCACAATGGAGTCAATGTGAGTGTCCCACTTCAGGTCCTGAGAGATTGTGGTGCCCAGGAACCTGAATGACTCCACTGCAGTCACAGTGCTGTCCATGATGGTGAGTGGGGGGAGAGCAGGGAGGTTTCTCCTGAAGTCCACGGTCATCTCCACAGTTTTGAGCGTGTTGAGCTCCAGGTTGTTGAGACTGCACCAGACAGCCAGCTCTTTAACCTCCTGACTGTAAACAGGCTCGTCACTGTCCTGAATGAGGCCGATGAGTGTGGTGTCGTCTGCAAACTTCAGGAGCTTGACAGAGGGGTCTTTAGACGTGCAGTCGTTGGTGTAGAGGGAGAAGAGCAGTGGGGAGAGAACACAACCCTGAGGAGCTCCAGTGCTGGTTATACGGGTGCTGGATGTGTATTTTCCCAGCCTCACTAGCTGCTGCCTGTCTGTCAGGAAGCTGTTGATCCACTGACAGACGGAGGTGGGCACGGAGAGCTGAGATAGTTTGGGCAGGAGGAGGTTTGGGATGATAGTGTTAAAGGCCGAGCTGAAGTCCACGAACAGGATCCTCACATAAGTCCCTGGTCTGTCTAGATGTTGCAGAACATAATGCAGTCCCATGTTAACTGCATCGTCCACAGACCTGTTTGCTCTGTAGGCAAACTGAAGAGGATCCAGCAAGGGTCCAGTGATGTCCTTCAGGTGGGCCAGCACCAGTTTTTCAAAAGACTTCATGACCACAGACGTTAGAGCCACAGGTCTGTAGTCATTAAGTCCCGTAATTTTGGGTTTCTTTGGGACGGGGATGATGGTGGAGCGTTTGAAGCATGAAGGGACTTCGCACAGCTCCAGTGATCTGTTGAAGATCTGTGTGAAGATGGGGGCCAGCTGGTCAGCACAGGATTTCAGACAGACTGGTGTAACACAGTCTGGGCCTGGTGCTTTTTTCCTTTTCTGCTTCCGGAAGACCTGGCGCACCTCGTCTTCACTGATCTGAATTGCAGGTGTGGGGGAGAGGGGGGTTGCTGGAGGTGTGAATGGTTGTGTGGAGAGGTGTTCAGGGCGGGTGTGGGGTGTTTTTTCAAACCTGCAGTAGAACTCGTTCAGATCGTCTGCCAGGTGTTGATTCTCCACAGTGCTGGGGGATGGTGTCTTGTAATTGGTGATTTCTTTTAGACTTTTCCACACTGATGCCGAGTCGCTGGAAGTGAACTGAGTCCTTATTTTTTCCGAATAATTCCTCTTTGCCACTCTGATCTCCTTTTCCAGTGTGTATTTAGCCTGTTTATACAAGACATTATCCCCCTTCCTGTGAGCATCTTCTTTGGCCTGACGGAGCTGTCTGAGTTTTGCAGTGAACCATGGTTTGTCATTGTTGTAAGTTAAATGAGTCCTGGTAGGAATGCACATGTCTTCACAGAAACTGATATAAGATGTTACAGTCTCTGTGAGCTCGTCCAGATCGGTGGCAGCAGCTTCAAAAACACTCCAATCAGTGAGGTCAAAACAAGCTTGTAAATCCTGCTCTGCTTCATTAGTCCATCTTTTTACAGTCCTTAATACAGGTTTAGCTGATTTCAGTTTCTGCCTGTAGGTCGGTATAAGATGAACCAAACAGTGATCAGAGAGCCCCAAAGCTGCCCGTGGAACAGAGTGATATGCATTCTTTATTGTGGTGTAACAGTGATCCAATATATTACTGTCTCTGGTGGGACATGTGATGTGCTGTCTGTATTTTGGCAGTTCACGGGAGAGATTTGCTTTATTAAAGTCCCCGAGAATGATTAAAACAGAGTCCGGGTGTTGTTGTTCTGTCTCTGTGATCTGATCAGCGAGTTTCTGTAAAGCGGAGCTCACGTGTGCTTGCGGAGGAATGTACACACTTACGAGAATGAACGAGCAAAACTCCCGCGGCGAATAGAACGGCTTGCAATTAATGAAGAGCACTTCTAGATCTGAACAGCACATCTTCTTTAACACAGTTACATCTGTACACCACCTCTCATTGATGTAAAAGCATGTCCCGCCGCCGCGCGATTTCCCCGTTGATTCTGCGTCGCGATCTGCTCTAAACAGCTGAAAGCCCGGCAGACTCAACGCGCTGTCCGGAATGGCGTCTTTCAGCCAGGTTTCCGTGAAACACAGAGCAGCAGAGTTTGAAAAATCCTTATTTGTCCGGGAGAGCAGAAGAAGTTCGTCCGTTTTGTTGGGTAGAGAGCGGAGATTTGCCAGATGGATGCTTGGCAACGGCGTTCTGAATCCGCGCTGTCTGAGCTTCACGAGCGCGCCGGCTCGCTTCCCCCGTCTGCGCGTCCTGAAGCGCTTGATCAGCGCCGCAGCTCCCCCGACAACAATGTCCAGCAAAACATCAGAATAATCAAAACCGGTGAAATATCGGGTGGTGTGTACTTCCGAATGTCCAGCAATTCGTCTCTGGTGAAACTGATTGCAGGGATATAACTAAAGACAGGACAAACTAACAAAAACATAAAAACAACTGCGGAGCACGCCACGGAGGCAGCCATCACCGTCAGCGCCATCTTGCGATCTCCTTAATGAAGGTATCAGAACTGACTAGGTGATCTCTTATGTTGCGTCCCCTATAATATGAAAAAAGGGGAGGCTCCTTGAAGATTCTATATCCAATGTCATCAGCTCTCAGAACATGCCAGTGTTTATTGATGATAGACTTTATTGTCTGACTATGAACAGTGAAGGTTGTACAACACATATAAGGAGGTCTTTGAGATGTCTTGGATTGTGATTTAACTGGTGTAGATTTTACCTTCTTGTTACCTTCTTGATTTAAACTCAGAATTGCGAGATATAAACTCAGAATTGTGAGAGATAAACTCAGAATTGCGAGATATAAACTCAGGATTGCGAGA
>NW_015639764.1:22194-33463 GCF_001515625.1 Sinocyclocheilus rhinocerous | reverse complement strand
AAATAGAACAAGTAAATAAGGAATAAAAATATATAAATCGACAATTGTATGTGCAGGTATATTACAATAGACAGTTTTGTATGTACAGGTATATTAGTGCAAATTTGAAATGTAGACTAAGTATGTGTGTTAGATAAATAAGTGTGTGAGTGTATAAATAGTGTTGTGTGATCCACAGTTATTGTCAAGTGTTCATGAGATGGATTGCCTGAGGGAAGAAACTGACAACATAACATATGATAACATAACATGACAACATATAGCGAACGACATAAAAACATTATTTACATCACTGGCAAAAATACATTTTCATTATAATAAAGTGTTCCTTAATAGAACATATGTCAAAAAATGAAACATCAGAATAACTGAGTGTTCATAGTCTAATCTACAGAGCACTGATGAACAAAACAGTCAACATATATGTGAATAAATTTTCCCCGTAGTGAATTTTTGTCAGTATTTCAATATTAAATCCTTAATCGTTCAAATTTGCTAGTTTTGACTAGCAACGCTATCATGTGCCTCGTCTCCAGCCAACAGCTTCCTGATGGTTTGTTAATATTCAAAATATTATTAATAGTATACTGAGCAGAAATGTAAATTCAAAACGTACTAGTAACTATTAAGTTCAGGATGTCCTTGGTCTGAAAAGTGACTAGTAACTAAAAATTAAGTAGTTCTAATTTTTCTTAACAAGTAAAGTATAATTAAATGCTAGTCGCTACTGGAATAAGTACTAGTATCTAATAAATAAGAACTAGTATCTAATGAAAAAGTATCTTAAAGATGTACTAGTACCTAAAGAACACGCACTAGCATCTAAAGAATAAACACTAGTTGTTAATGAATATGTACTAGTACCTCATCAAATATTTACTAGTGTCTAAAAAAATAAGTACTAGTAGCATGAAAATAGCTAGTACATTTTAAACATTAAAAGTTAAAATGGCTTGCCATAGAATAAGTACACTAAGTATTAGATCATTATACTGGGTTTAATCATATTACAATAGTGTTTGGTCTGAGGGAACAGAAAATGGTAAGAGTTTGTACCTTTATTGATCTATTTTTTGTATAGTTATGGTATCATATTTTACATATGAAATTAATTTGCTGTGAATTTTGTTGGCAACACTGCTTATACAGCACATATGTACAATTTTAAACTTTGATGTGCACATCATTTGTCACAAATCCTGCTATAACTAAACAATATTTAATTTATCATTTAAGCATTTATATACAAACACAAGAGGACAGACAACACAAAACAGTTGGCTTATTCATTATTACTGCACTTTATTATTGATATTTTTTAAAATTGCATTCGTTTATAACATTGCCTGAGGTGAGAAATCATAAAAAATTGTAAATAAACAATGATATAAGAAGTGACTGTACAAAAAAATTCACAGGTAAAACAGTTTGAAGATTTATGCAAAGCAGCGCAGTTTTTAATAATCAAACAGGGCGAAAATCATTCAAATAACGTTATAAATAAATAAATAAATAAATACAAAGAGATAAATCAATAAAGTGCATTCTGTAACATTGCTTGTATTCGTTGCGTGAGTAACGGTGTCTAATCTAAACTCACTGACACGATCTATCCTACATACACACACTTCACAGCACAAACCAATCTGAAAACACAATAAAGGCATATACACCCTACCCAAATATTATTAAACTTATAAAAGATGACATTATCCTCACAAAAAGTACTGTGGTGTTACCATGGTACAATGATGGTACCTGATATATACCATGGATCATAGATACACCACTGAATCATTAACATATCCATGTATATTCAGGGCAATACCATCGTGTATGTCCAAAAAAATTTTTATTATTGTGGTACTACGTCTAGAAGAAAATACCAAAGAACATATTCAGGTTAATATATTTGGGTGAAGTGTAAAGTCCTCTATTGGCAATCAAGGATCAAGGATCGACTGATTTGGAAGAAAATCATTGCATTATCATGGCACCAAACACTCCTAAGACATCGCTAGATTCACTACACAGAGTCTCCAAAGGACGTTCACACAAACGTGAGAGTGACCGTGTGATTTAAAGTGTAAACAGATTGGATCAGTTCCTCATGTAACATGAAGCCACTTCTAAAACATCGTTTCATCTCTCGCAGACCACTAGACGTTTACATGTCAACCTACTACGTCATTACTTCCTATAAAAGTTGGACACAATGTAGCAAAAGTGAATTAAAAGCCCTGAATGGAGTCAAATGAAACACATCTACACATGTACCACCTCACACTTCACAAACTCTTCTGCATATACTAAAGAATAATTCAGGCTTCGTCAGATTTGTAAGAATTCAAGTGTATAATCCACAGTGCAGTTACTGGCCTATAATATATATATTCCAACAGGATGACATCATAGTGACCTATTTTCTTCATAGAGTTCATCTAATAATCTCAATATCATTTCTTAACAATGTCATCCTTGAGGTTTTCCCTTCAGTCTCAGGGTGGCAAATTAAAACTATATAGACTCTCCTTACTCCTTTCTAAAGACAGTTAAATTCATCCACATAAAAGTCAACATGAAACGACATCTGCAACCCAATTTAATTCCGTAACAGTCATGCTTCTTTTCCAAATCTGTTTATGCATTAAATTACTCTATTAACTAGTCGGTAAAAAGGCTGCATTTCCTACTAAGTAGCTATTTGACTACAGACTTAGTCCGGGTGGATCAAATATTACATTTTATGCAGATTAAACAACATTGCAATCCATTAAGAAAGTAAACATGGTGAATTCTGATTTCATGTTGACTTCTGCTGGGCATTTCCAGTGCAAATGTAATTAAGACAACAGAAACAAGCACTTATACATATAGTTCTGTCCTTGTGCAACAATCAATTCCATTTTCCACCAGTTAAACCCTCCCAAACCTCTAGTTAGGCATTCTGTTGCCTCTAGTATAGCGCTACTGTTGGCAGTTTAACAGTATTGCTGAGGTACTGGACTGAGATCGTTTAGATCTATGGTGTCGGTCACTAAGTAAACACTTTAACAACCTCGCGTTTCTAAATCTGCCAAACTGATTGGTTGATATGGTGGTGAATGACAGGTCATGCCCTCTACAGACCGGGCAGGAATGATTGGATGTGCAGTGTTCACTAGCATTAGGTCTTTGTTTCATTTTTCATATCTCATTTTTTTGACTCATTGATTCACAATATACATGTAACATGCATCTAGAGAGACATACTGGTTTGTTCTACATCCACATACAATGGTGCATATATTCTTACAGCATATGCAAAACAAACATATTTGACAACGGTCATTTTGAAGCACCTTTACTTGATTTTTTGTGTGTGTTATATCTTGGTTTGATGGCTGTAGAGTCTTTTGAACAGTCTGCATTTGGACAAATACTGGGAACACATCCTATTTAAAGTTCCGAACTGAAAGTTCCCATTAAGAATATTACGAATGCTTGGAAGAGCTCTTTGATGCCTTTTCAGGCTTTGACGATCCAGGACCGGGCCATGTTCCCGTCAAGCCACGGCGACTCCCAGACGAGGCCTCAGACTTTCCCAACGTGGTGGCTCGTTTGTCCTCGTTGGCTTTGGCGCTGTCTTTGGCCTTGCCGCCATCCTGAGAGCCCAACTTCATCGGCCCGAGCACAGTTTTAGCCACACTGGTGAGCTGCGTCACGAAGCTGGACCTGTCGCCTGGAGTTACAGCACGTGATTTGCTTGCGCAAGGCGATCGGGCGGTTGGAGACGGAGAGGCTGGGGACTCTTTGGCTGCTTCCAGGCGACATCTTTCCTCTTGAGGGCCTCTGGTTGACCCCGATGGGGTTTGAACCCGTTCTTCAATGGTTTTGGACTGGGCAGGAACTGCTTCTGAGACTTTCGGTGCAGCAACAAGACTAGGTGCAGTCCCCTCAATGTTTAGAGGTCCTTTACCTGACTTGTTTGCTTCAGGAGCCATTGCCTGCGCAGTTTTCTCCTTCACTGGGACCTTTCCCATGTCTTTTCCATTTTCCAGCCCTTTAGGACCATCAGTTTGAAGGCTATGGGGTTTGAGTTCCTGTGCTCCAGAGCCCTGGACAACTGGCGTCTGCTCTGGGATCTTGGGGCCAGATACAATTGCATTAAGAGTTTCGCTCTTTCCCATATCCCTGGCTGCTTCCTTCCCTGTCAAGACAACTGATACGTGAGAAGACTCAGACTTGGAGGCCACTTTCTCCTTCTGAAGTGGCTCGCCAGACTGGGTTGATTTAGGATCCAAGGTGGGTGCTACTGGTTGGGTTTTCGACGCAGTCCTTAAAACGACTTCACTTGAGTTGGGCTGCCTCGCTTTCTCCTCGGACTCTTGTCCCGCCAATGAGTCCTGCCTCCCGAGCTGCCTCACCGGACTCATCGTGAGCTTGGCGGGTGTGTGTGTTGGTGTCTGGTCGGGTGGAGAGGGCGGAGCCCCAGGCGTGTTCTCGCCCTCAATCTCCATCAGGCTCTGGAGGGCGTGTTCACAGTGGAACGACTCCCGGCGGTATTCGGCGTGCACAACTTCCAAACCATGCTTCCTCATGGACACGCAAAGCCCTCCTTTTCTGTCCGAGCCCACGGAAGACGAGGAGGACGGAAATGAAGGCGGAGGGGGTGGGCCGAGCTTCTCTGCCGACTGCACCCGTTGAAGAAGAGGCGAACGGGGTGGTTCTGCGCTCTTGGGCCGGGGGCGGGTGATTGGAGGAGAGGCGTGGAGCTTGGCGGGGAAGGCCTGTGTGGTGTTGGAGCTGCCGACGGTGTGTCCAGCGATGGGTGGCGGGGAAGACGAAGTAGGGGACGGCGTGTGAGCCAGCGGAGACAGAGGAATGTTCCCAGCGGATTTGCAGCGAGCAGAACGGTACTGCCGGTGGAGTTTGGGCGAGAGACCATAAAGAGAGCTCGGCCGCATGTGCTGAGATGTTGCAGGCGAGTTTGGCGTGCTGGGTGCTGGAGAACTGCTCTGAGACGACGTGCCTGAGAGGACAAGGACAGAACAGCTCAGAACCTCAAAGAAACTTGAAAAACTTGAAACTTGGCACACAATCAGTCAAAACACTCAGCACTGACTGAAGCCAAATATCAAAGGTTAATGTAGTTCATTTCAATGCAAGTCAAAAGGAAAGAAGCACCACGTGTCACAGAAATATCATCTTTAGTAGGTCAAATGTTTGTCAAATACATACTATTAGGCAGCATGTTTTAATTTAAACTCAATTTTGCATGGCATGGCTAATTTTCTTCTCTAGGAAGGAGTTATTTTGTGACCAGACATTTGTGCATGTTTAATGTTATTTAAATTCTTTGTCTACCCAAATCATACTCTTGTGTGTTATCTCATGTTGCATGCATATGAACACAGACGCTTCTAGCCACAAACTTGATCTTCAGAGACAATGGATTCTGCATGAGGCACATAATGAGTGATATTCATGTATGTATTGCTATATCCACACTGTTGCAAGGGGCGCTAATACACACAGTTACAAACATTAAACAGCAACTCTATCGCCACCTTGAGTACTGTTGCTGTCGCTGTAATGCACTGTAATGCATGTTAAGTATATAAAACGACTACACACTTGTAATTTGTTGCATCTGAATTTGCATACTTGCATGTAGTAAAATAAAAAATAAATAATACATATAATAAATAACAAAATGTATATACATATAATAAAAAACTACTTGTTCAAACTAAAACAAGTATAAACAACACCACAGATTCAGCCAATGAGATTTGTAATATAATCATAAAGCAGTGGGAGGAGCTCTGACCGAGGAAGGCGGAGTCTGGAGGAGAGCGGTACGTCTGCGTGGGCGAGCGAGGTGACAGGTTGTGTGTCGGCGATCCAGGTAGACTGTCTCCAGACGACAGCGAGCGATTCAGAGAGGACAGACTACGACTGGTGTGAAGCAGGTTGGACTGTTTTGTGATCTTACGAAAGAGAGAGCTGCGCTTCTTACTGTAGACAGACACAGAGAGAGGGGCAAATTGAGTAAAGCAATTACTGTATATATACAGTATGTGGTATACGGTTCTGTAAATATATTTGCTCTTTCTGACCTCTCTTGTCCATCTTTTGCGACTGACTTCTTGTTGCGTCTGGCCATCTTGGCTTTGTAGCTCAGCTTCCTGGCCGGTCCGATCTTTATGGACGTGTTTTCGAATGGAGTGGTTGTGACTGTCACTTTGCTTTCACTCTGAAAATTTAATGTGCCATGTTAAATGTATTGATTAATATCTCTGTAACGTAACTATCAGGTGTGTTCGTGATGCCCATACCTTCAGAATGAGCTCCACCACCTCTGTGTGCACCAATCCGTGCACAGACTCCCCGTTCACATGGGTGATGAGGTCACCAGCACAAAGCCCCGCCTCCTGGGCCGGCCCACCAGACTCTACATGCTGTGATTGGACGAAAGCAATGTCAATCATCACATGTAACACATTCTTTAGCTATAAATGAGAAGAGCGTTCCAGAATGTTTCCATACCCAGACCATGTGATGCACGCTGTAGACGTTACTGTCGCCCATGTAGACTCTGATGGCACGCAAGGTGAAGCCGTACTTCTTTCCAGAGCGATGGATAGTGATTGGTGAGCGCAGGACATTGACTGTAGGTGAGTAGTCACGACTCGGAGACGAGTCACGAGACGAGGGATTGGAGGAGATGGAGCGAGGAGACATGGGACTGGCTAGAGGTGACGTACCATGCTGCTCAACTATGAAACCAACCATCATAATATTACAAAAGCTCATGTCAACGCAAATGTATATTGAAATGCTTGATAATGCTTGACTAAAAATAATTATTCAATTAATGTACAAAGGTGAACACTTTTTTTTGCGATTTTGTAGGTTGTTGACATTTCTTATCTAAAAAAACACTTCATTAAACAAAAGCAGGGAGAAATTGTTTCATGCTAATTTTTTTACACAAAATTTGTGCATGGAACAGTTTACATAAGAATGGTTTTACGAACGATTTACACATAAATCTGCATGTTTCATAAATGAGACCCACAAAAAGGCTCATTATTAATATGTTTTTTTTTATTATACATTAAACAAAACGTAAATTACGTCTTACGTCTATATTATAGAATGTGTACACAAATAATACAAAAACCAAAAAAGAAAACTTGTATTTTTTACAATCAAAATGTTTTATTGATATTTTATTGGTTGTTGACATTTATAGTGTTTGTACACTCTAGTGTATGAAAAGTAGTGTTGCGATTTGCGATTACATTTTATTTTGTATTTTTATTAATTATTAATCATTATTAATGTATTTTTATTATTATACATAAAAACATGCCATAAAAAAATACAAAAATCAAAAAGAAAATATTATTTTCATGTTGAAGCGCTATGATTTTATTGGTTGTTGTTAATTATAATATTAATAATAATAATGAAATGGTGTCTGAGGTCTCACCTGCAGGTATGATGACAGACAGGGCCGTGGCGGAGGCCGACTTTATGACTTTGGTTCCTGAGCGAGTTGCGTTACGTTTCTCACTGTCAGTCGGAATCTGATGATGTCGCGCTCTTCGTAAGACGAGGTCACTTCCTACGCGAGGCCCAAACGAGTCTGGTATGTGTAGAGGAGCCGCGGCAGTGGCGGCATCGGCAGGCCGCAGGAGTTTATCTGAGAGACAGGAAGATACAAAACTAATTCATATGAATGTGAGATAAAACTGGACGGTATTTTGAGTGATTGACACCCAGGAGCACAACAGTAGAACGTATGAAATTATGTTCTTTATTTTTAATTATAAGACTAAATCACCTCCAGGATGTCCCACTGACGCTGTAGAGCTGGACTCCACCAGTCCAGAGCCGACGGGTATGCTGGCGCCCTCTAGTGATGAACCCCTGGTTTTGATGGGTGTTTGGCACGTGTGCACATCACCGTCTCCCTCTAGTGGAGAAGCGAAGCGGTGCGTGTCCATCAGCGCTGAGAAACGCCGACGCGCGCCGGGAGAACTGGACTCTGATTCAGTGAAGGACAACTCTGAACACGACAAACGCTTCCTACAGAGACAGCAGGACAAATAGAGGGGTTTACTGAAGATTATGTGTCTCTCTAATCAAAATTAGATGTTTATATTTTCTCGAGACATTGTGAGGTGCTAGAAAGGGTGGTTGCTAGGGTGTTTTTGGTGTATGCTATGCAGTTGTTAGACAGTCCTGGGTGATTTTAAACATTTCTAGGTGGTTTCTAAGGTGTTCTGAATGGTTGCTATGGCATTGCTAGGTGGTTACTAGGGTGTTTTTAGTATATGCAGTTGGTAGGCAGTTCTGAGTGGTTATAAATGTGCGACTTCGTGGTTGCTAGGTGTTTTCCAAGGTGTTCTGAAAGGGTTGCTAGGGAGTGGTTTTAAATGTGATACTATGTGGTTTTCTAAGGTTTTCTGAGTGGTTGCTAGGCCGCTTTTAGTGCATGTTGTGCAGTTAGGCAGTACTGGGTGGTTTTAAATGTGCTACTTTGTTGTTGTTAGGTGGTTTCTAGGCTACTCTGGGAGGTTGTTATGTTGTTGCCCTCTGTCTTTCTTACATCTCAGGGGATCCGGTTCTCCAGGTCTTGTCTCGGAGGGTCAGGCTGCCTAGACTTTCTCTCTTACTGCGATCTTCTCTGTGAGCTTTGGGCTCTCGGCGGGTCACCACAGACTTGTGCTCCAGCTGGGACAGATGCTCCATGCTGCTGTACACCTGTGATTCAGATGCACTAGATGAATCGTTGAATGGGCTACATTACCCATAATCCTTGCGATTGTGTAAACGGCAGAATCATTCTCATGAGACAGAGAGGTCTAACCTTGCTGAAGCGTGGTGAGCAAGAGGAGAAGCGGTGAATCTCCACTGGCTCATCGTCATTGGTGTCGTCCTCATCGTACGAGTGAACGTGATGATACCGCTCTGATCGCGCTGAAAAAGACAGATGAGTTACTCACTAACGCACACTAACAGACGACAGCACAAACACACACTATCTGTCTGTCACTCACTGTCGAAGTAGCTGGTGTCCTCCTCCGACTCCAGATGAGGGATGAACTCGGCTTTCTGTCGGAGCAAACTGCTCCAGTCCAGATCACAGAAGAACGAATGCTGCTTCACCTCGAACGCTCCACCTGCGCACAAACACATGACTTCAATCAGCGCATGCAGAACGTATGGCTCTACTAAAACAATAAACCATGTGAGGTGACGACAGCAATATGATAAAAGACAATCAATGTTTAGTAAATTATCAAATGAACTACTAATAATAGTAATCATTAAAAACAGATATTTACATTTTTCTTAAGAATATGCTAGATGCTAGATGGTTTCTAAGATGTTCTGAGTGGTTGCTAGGGTGTTTTTGCATGCTATGCGGTTGTTGGGGGTTCTGAGTGGTTTCATACCTGCTATGGGTTGCTTAGTGGTTTCTAAGGTGTCTTGAGTGGTTGCTATGCTGTTGCTAGGGTGTTTTAATGCATGCTGTGCAGTAAGTGCTTCTGAATGGTTTTAACTACTTATTACTATGTGGTTTCTAAGGTCTTCTAAGTGGTTGCTAGGCTGTTGCTAGGTTGTTTTTAATGCAGGTGGTTCTGAGTGGTATTAAAGTTGCTACTATGTGGTTGCTAGGTGGTTTCTTAAGAAGTTCTGAGTGGTTGCTAGGGTGATACTGCAAGGTTGTTATGTTGTTACTTAGGTATTCTGGGTGGTCAGACCTTGAGTCCCTCCTTCTGTCTAAGTCTATGGGACATTTTCACCTGTTATACTGTCCAAGAATGAACCAAAGTTCAAAAAGTAGGTTTAGGGATTTGAGTTTTGAGCGTTTTAACTATTTTTCAGCCAAGAAATGTGCTTTTTTAAGTATAATTTTTTTTTAGATATGCTACAAATGCTTCAAACATGGTTCATACAAGCAGATTTAGAGGCCTTATAGTACAGCTCTTATCTAAGTCAACAGCTCTAACATTTAGATTACATCGGCGTCTTTAGTGACAGCTGGTCACATGACTGCAGGTGTGTGACGTCACCTGTGCCCAGTCTGAGCAGCGGGTTTGTCTGCAGGAGAGATGCGATCAGGTGCTGCGCATCAGCGGGGAGGGCGTCATCATCATCGGGCCACACGATGTCATCTACACACATGCATATTTGACATTGTGTACATCTTCTTTATTTGGATTCATGAGAAAGTTTCTCCGTGTGAACTATCTGGTGTTTTTATTGTACGTGTGTCTTTACCTGTGATCACCTGACCAAACAACTCCTCCGGTGTGTCGCCGAAGAACGGCACGCAGCCCACCAGAAACTCGTAGAGGATGATGCCCATGGCCCACCAGTCCACTGGCTTGCCGTAACCCTGCCGCAGGATCACCTCCGGGGCGATATACTCTGGGGTGCCGCAAACCTGGGGTCAAAGGTCAAAGAACGACAGTCAAGCCTCTTAACATGACAACATCAGTGACACTTTATCATCACCTTGAATTATAAATTCTGCTACATTACATTTGTTATGTTAAAATAAATTAAATGAATCAAGTCATTTTAATTTAGAGACAATTGCAAAAGCTACTACAATAAAGCCAAGCTACTACAATTTCAGTGTGTTGCTATGCGGTTGCTAAGGTGTTTGGACTAGTTTTCAGGGCGTTGTTATGCGGTTATGAGGTGTTTGGATTGCTTTTCAGCATGTTGCTATGCGGTTGCTGAGGCAGTCGGAATAGTTTTTAGCGTGTTGCTATGCGGTTGCTGAGGCGGTCGGAATAGTTTTCAGCATGTTGCTATGCGGTTGCTGAGGCAGTCGGAATAGTTTTTAGCGTGTTGCTATGCGGTTGCTGAGGCGGTCGGAATAGTTTTCAGCGTGTTGCTATGCGGTTGCTGAGGCGGTCGGAATAGTTTTCAGTGTGTTGCTATGCGGTTGCTGAGGCGTTTGTAACAGTTTTCAGCATGTTGCTATGCGGTTGCTGAGGCGTTTGTAATACTTTTCAGTATGTTGCTATGCGTTTGCTGAGGCGGTCGGAATAGTTTTCAGCGTGTTGCTATGTGGTTGCTGAGGCATTTGTAATAGTTTTCAGCATGTTGCTATGCGGTTGCTGAGACGGTCGGAATAGTTTTCAGCGTGTTGCTATGCGGTTGCTGAGGCGGTCGGAATAGTTTTCAGTATGTTGCTATGCGATTGCTGAGGCGGTCGGAATAGTTTTCAGCGTGTTGCTATGTGGTTGCTGAGGCG
>NW_015639764.1:20640-21243 GCF_001515625.1 Sinocyclocheilus rhinocerous | reverse complement strand
TTATTTATCTCTTCTCTGTGGATAACTCCAGCCGTCCTCGGTTAACCTGATGCCACTCTCACCATATAAATGTGTTTGTCTTACAGCAAACTGAGAGACAGACACCAGACACCAGTGAGAGCCTCTCTCTGTGTGTGTGTGTGTGTGTGTGTGTAACTTAACATTATCTAGGAATAATAAATGCAATATAAGTATTGTTCATGTTAACTAATACAGCAAACTAATGTTAACAAATGAAACCTCATTGTAAGTGTTGGCAAAGACAATTATAGAAATTATAATATTTAGAAATTGTATGAATTATTATATGAATTATATGAATATAATTCTAGCTTCTGTTCAGCATGTTTGTGTGCTCACAGAACACTGGTGAAGGTGGACAGGTGTGAGAAACAGGTAGACAGATGCTGTGGTGTGTGTGTGTGTGTGTGTGTGTGTGTTTGTGTAGGGAAACGCTCCCTGTAAACATGATTCATCATAATGATCTCATTGTCGTAGCAGGAGTGAGAGCGACCCGGACTGAACACATGACAGAGAGAGAGAGAGTTATACACAACTACTGCAACTAACACATCTGTGTGTGTGTGTGTGTGTGTGTGTGAG
>NW_015639764.1:14800-20571 GCF_001515625.1 Sinocyclocheilus rhinocerous | reverse complement strand
TAGGTGGGGGGAACAGCGTCCCCCGTCATCGTCAGTGATGCTCTCTGTGCTGCCGAAGTGTTTGGACAGGAAGTGCAGCTCGTCCATGGTGGGTTGAGACGGCAGCTGGTGCAGACGCTCCTGAGACGAGCTGGAGGACTGCAGATAAACACACAGACTCACATCTCAATAAACTGTGACAGAAGGAAGGCATGAGCAGGCTGTAAACTATCAGGAAGCATCAGTTCCAGTCCCTAGTGAGCCGCCTACAAAGACAGCATTTTAAGGGAACATAGATCTAGTCCTGACATGAGGACTGCTTTAAACAGCAATCAGCAAATCAATGCTTATTTAATTATTACAAAGAAAAAACAAACATCAACAACAACAAAAAAATAAAAAGAACACATTCATAACGACAACATATAAATAAAAAAATACATGCATAAAAATATACGTTCTTTGACTATTACCATACAATATATATATATATATATATTATAATTATATACACACATATTTATATATGAATTTAATATATAAATAAAGTATATATTAAATGTATTATAAATGATTATAAATGTATACTTTACATTAAATGTGTTTAATATATAGTAATACTTTCATACGTTTATGTATAGGCTACACACACACATATATATGGGCATATATTATAATATATATCATACATTTAATAGTCAACATTTCATTATATTTAAATTCTGAATATGAAATATTAAACATTAAATATCAAATATTACATGCTTGCAAAAACTTGCTGTAATTAGACTGTAATATGCTGATAGCATCACTGTAGTCGCTGCTAACTTTGTCATTTCCAAGCAATCAGATAAGACCTCTGAGATAACATGCACAAAACAGACGCCCCCAAAAGCTCCTAGTCAGAGCTATCGATTCTACCGTTCTCACGTAGCTTTATGTCATTTATCTCGTTATACCAGTAATTATGGACAGGCAGAGTTTGTATGTAGCCTATCATATATATTATCACATAAATTAAAATCTGACTCCATATGTAGCATTGGCTAACTCACTGATTAAGTTTTAAATGAGTTGACACTAGCAATGTTTCTTCACAACACCAACCATTAGGTTCCTGCTAATGCCTCTTATGTACTGTAAACACAGCGAGCGAACATACCTCTATCCACAACAGGTCACAGGAGAATAACTAGGTCAAAAGCAATTCATCTCCCTAGTGCGAAATCCCCTCTTAAAGATCAGAGACAAGCACCACTGCTACTTCATAGCATACACTTGTGAATCTACACAATCTTGCAAATGCAAACCTAGTCTGAGCCCCAACGGGAGAGGCTGAATGATGAATGTGCAGTTTCAGCCGTTTTGAGAGTGACTAGCCTGGCTCTCTCGCAGAGAACTGAAACCCAAACGCAATGTTCTGAAGAACATGGAGAAACCACAGCTTTGTCAGATAACCACAGTGATCACTTTGCAGTGCGCTGCAAAATGAGGCACAGACAGGCTTATCAAGACCTCAGGCTGCGTGAGCGGGGTCTTATGTGGGGTGAACAGCGTCCGCCGTCATCATCAGTGATGCTCTCTGTGCTGCCGAAGTGTTTGGACAGGAAGTGCAGCTCGTCCATGGTGGGTTGAGACGGCAGCTGGTGCAGACTCTCCTGAGACGAGCTGGAGGACTGCAGATAAACACACAGACTCACATCTCAATAAACTGTGACAGAAGGAAGGCATGAGCAGGCTGTAAACTATCAGGAAGCATCAGTTCCAGTCCCTAGTGAGCCGCCTACAAAGACAGCATTTTAAGGGAACATAGATCTAGTCCTGACATGAGGACTGCTTTAAACAGCAATCAGCAAATCAATGCTTATTTAATTATTACAAAGAAAAAACAAACATCAACAACAACAAAAAAATAAAAAGAACACATTCATAACGACAACATATAAATAAAAAAATACATGCATAAAAATATACGTTCTTTGACTATTACCATACAATATATATATATATATATATTATAATTATATATTTTATTTTATTTATAGTTTATTTTTGGAAAAAAATATATATTTCAGATGTGAATTAAATGCAGGTAAAATCAAATCATTGTCCTTGGTTTAATAATAATTTAAAATACTTATATCACATAATACAATATTA
Source organism: Sinocyclocheilus rhinocerous (assembly GCF_001515625.1). Lineage (NCBI taxonomy): Eukaryota > Metazoa > Chordata > Actinopteri > Cypriniformes > Cyprinidae > Sinocyclocheilus > Sinocyclocheilus rhinocerous. The sequence continues at coordinate 18,432 of NW_015639764.1, read as the reverse complement.
AATCATATAATAACTATTATTATTTATTTCTAGACTATTTATTACAAAACACTTTTTTATATAAATAGTCAAAACCACACAACAAAATTACTAAATTAACTGAAATTTAAAAATGAAAACGTAAACTATAAAAATAAAAACTCATTTAAAATATTATTAAAAACTATAATAAGATATAAAAAATACTAAACTACCACTGTCTCCGACTGTACAGTGAAGACAGTCTTCAGCTGTGTTTGCTGCTCATCTGATGTGTGTTCGTCACACCTCTACATGTGTTTACCGTTGAGCTGGGAGTGTTTGTTCCATAACCAGAAGATGGAAGAGACGCCAGTGACCATCGACGCCCATCCCTACAGAGACAAAGAGTGCAGAAGCTGCAGAAGTGTTTATGCTATGGTTTTATTCCCAAGTGTGTGTGTGTGTTTGTTTTACCGTCTTGAGGAAGCGAAGGAGAAATGTGCCGGAGTGCTGGGCGAGAAGTTTCGAGGGCTGTCCAGAGGACTACTTCCTGTGTGGACAGGAACAACAGATGAAGCTCAATTAAGATCAAAACTCAATCATGTAGGAAAAGCATATCAGTTAGTCTGTAAGCAGAATATGCATCGGCAAACACATCAGCATCTGTGTTTCCACAGCGACTGGTTTTCCAGCAGGGGGTGTGGCCACTCACCGATGTGCCCCGGTAACGGGGAATGTGGGCGGGGCAGAGTCGGGGAGGTGGAGGTCAGAATCAAACTCTTCCGGTTACTGCGGCAACTGCAGACACACAAACAGAGAATTCAATGGTTTAATTCAATTAATAAAGCATTTAAAGAGTATCAAATGTGAGACAATCAGAGGAAATAAAGAAACCGCTACAGATCAGCACAATTAATGCACAATCGCTAAAAAATTTTAATTTAATAAATAATTTCATTTAAATAAATAAATAACAAGAAAACTAAATAAATAAAATACAAATAAAAACAAAAAATAAATGAAAAAAGAAATAAAAGAGTAAAAGAAATAAAAAAAACATTTAAAAAGAAAAGAAACTTTAAAATGAATAAATAAATAAAAATAAAAATATAAAAAATACGATACAATACAATTTTTTTAAAAAGAGAAAAGAATAAAATAGAGTAAAATAAACTTTTAAAAAATAATAAATAAATACATTTTAAATAAAACTTTAATTCACCAAATAAATACAAATAAATGAAAGACAAAAATAAATAAAACAATTAGAAAATAAAACATTTAAACCATAAGAGTAAATAAAACTTTAAAAAAATGATTTATTAAATAAACAAACAAACTGAAAGAATGAAAGAAACTTAGAATAAATAGATAAATAAAAATAAATAAACTTTAAAAATAGATTAATAAGTACAAATAAATAAATTAATGAAACTTCAAATAAAACTGTAATAAAAAAATGCATTACCTCACTAATCAATAAATATAACCAAACGACCATCGTAGCTCATCCCTAACTCTAATGATTAAAAGGAATATTTTATTTTAAGAATCAATTGTTTTCAGATTTGTTTTCCATCATCAGATGTCTTGATGAGATCAAATTATGTTCAGACAAAATCACATCAGAGCCGAGAACAGAGAAACTGCTGTGTGTGTGTGTGTGTGTGTGTGTGTGCCCTGCAGAAGAACAAGAGCGATACAGAAAATTCAATTTCTACAGTCATCAATCTGACTCGATGTGAGCCGGCGCTCTGCAGAAACAGAGAGACACTCTGGACGAGAGACATACAGATAAACAGATAAAGAGAGAGAGAGAGAGCTAATGGAGGAGAGAGTAAAAGAGAGATACTTGATACGCCTCGAGTGACTGTATGAGAGCCATTACACACCATTACAGTGTGTGTGTGTGTGTGTATGTGTGTGTGTCAGGCTTTATCTACATTGTAAGCAGCGAATGTCCCCACAAGGAAAGTAAAAGCTGAAATCAGCTACACTGAGCAAAGCTGAAAAACAGCTGAAAAATGCTTAATAAACTGCCTAAAGTGTAGACTGGCGGTTAGTTAACGGTCTTTAGGGATCATCCTGAACAGAGCAACCCGAGACCCCGTCCCTCTCTTAAAGAGACAGCGTCCTTATTAAAGACACATGATCTCTCTTAAAGTGACAGCGCCACTTCTAAACGTTTGTTTCTAGAAGCTTTACTTTCACTGTTCCTCAGTGGAGGAATGATCTTCACAAGCCTCCAAAACATCTCACATCTCATCTTTTGAGGAACGTTGATTTGTTAATCTTTCAGTCATCCTTGTATTGCACGCAATATAACAAAGAGTGAAAAATTTAAGGGGGTCTGAATACTTTCCGTACCCACTGTATGTTTTGCTCATTAAACTAAGCAATTAAATATCATCTTACTAAGACATTTTTTTGGGATATATAGAGTGACAACTGATATTTATTTCATTTTATGTAAGTAATCTGTTATACCTGTTATAAAGATCTCATTGATCACAATCCCATCTTACTTTTTGGCCATATAAATATCAGTATATGCACCAAATTGCATAGTTTTGCTTTTGCTCAGTTTGGGCCTCTGAATAAAACTCTATTTTCACTATAGCAGACTAAATGTATCAAATATGATACTCAACAAAAACATTTTCCCAATATTTTGTCTAAAGATTCAATAAACTTCCATTAAAAAATTAAATAAAATAAAAATTCAGTCTATTATTTCATGTCAACGTTAAAAACACGGTACCTCTCTTAAAGAGACAGTACCTCCTAATTTCAGCGTTCGAGAACAACAACTATTGAGACTTTTGGCATCATCATGGAGGATTTAAGACAAAGACTAGAAGCTAATAGATCAGTTATTCACCAGCACATTCAAATGATCAAGTAATTTATGAAGCAAAAGTGTTCGCAGGACTTTGTTACTAAAAACACTCACAAGACTCAACAAAAAGTAAATGTAGTTCATTTTGAGTCATAGTTATTGGCTCAAACACACAAGATTCAAATACAAATTTTCATTCAATTCAATCAAACGCCATAATATATACACTATACACATGAAATATCATATGAAACCAGATGCATTAATCAGAACGTTCACTAACGTGTTAAACCTCCTGCACTAATACAGTTAGTGTGTCACAGGCTGCAGGTAAACAATGACCTCAGCGATATCCTCATGTGTAGTAAAACCACATTTAAAACAGATTTGGAAATCATTTCACCTTTTAGTGCGCCGAAACACACTGCGCTGCATGACTGAGAGCACAAAGCAGCCGAACGCTCAGAAACAAGCAGCGTGCATCACAAACATCATCAGATGGAGAGCGCTCAGACCGTCTGCCTTTGCCTGCATGCACACTGGAAAATAGAGTGCAGCGGGGAATTCTGGGTAAAATCTCGAGGGCAGCGGAGGATACCAAGACGAGCATTAAAAGAGGGGGAGCAGGTGCGGCACATCCGTTCACAAGATGCTGCTGAGTGTGTGTGTGTGTGTGTGTGTGTGTGTGTGTGTGTGTGCGTGCGTGTGTGTCTGTGAGTGTGTGAGAGTGTGTGTGTCTGTGTGTGAGTGTGTGTGTGTGTGAGTGAGTGCGTGCGTGCGTGCGTGTGAGTGTGTGTGTGCGTGCGTGCGTGTGTGTGTGTGAGTGTGTGTG
>NW_015639764.1:6760-14156 GCF_001515625.1 Sinocyclocheilus rhinocerous | reverse complement strand
TGTGTGTGTGTGTGCGTGCGCGTGTGTGTGTGTGTGTGAGTGTGTGTGTTTCAAAATGGAAGTACAATATGCTTTTTCCCAGAGGTCATGGTGATATAACTGAGAATCATGGAAAAAAGTAAATGAGTGAAAAAGAAAGCTTTTAGAGAAATGGACAGAGAGAGAGAGATATGCAACCTGACAAAGAAAGACAGGTTGAGTCAGGGTTATTAGAGTTAGCTACAACTAAAATCAGAAAAACACTTTTTTTTATTACTTAAAATAAAATAAAATAAAATAAAATAAAATAAACATTAACTGAAATAAAACAAAATAAAAAATGTAAAGATATTTATTTCAGCTAGCTGCCAAGGCAACATTTCTCATTTTCTTTGATTTAACTTGAAGTACTAAAATAACTAAAACTAAACAAACCATTAAAAAATACATTTGTTACTTGAAATAAAATAACTGTTAACTGAAATAAAATCAAATATTTTAAAAAAGCGTATAATTATTTTATTTCAGCTAGTTGCCAAGACAACATTTATCATTTTTGTTAACTCCAAGTACTAAAATAACTCAAACTAAAACTAAATAAACCATTAAAAAAACATTTTCATAACTTGAAATAAAATAAATGTCAACTGAAATAAATAAAATACATTTTAAAAAACTTTTTATTTGATATTTCTAATTTCAGTTTAGTTTAACTTTAAGGACTAAAATAATTAAAACTAAATACACTAATAAATAAAAATTAACAAAACCTGTATAGACATTTTCAAAAAAGAAAAAACTAAAACTAATTACCAAAAAAATCACTAAAACTTTAGCTAAAATTTAAAATTAAACAGAAAACAAAAATAAAATCTAATTTAAAAAAATGTACACAAATTATAATAGTATCTCAATGACATGAAAAACACTGTGTTGAGTTTGTAACACAAACAATATCAACCCATATGGCAATTTACCATGGTAACCTCTAAAATACCACAGTTACTACACTTACTGTCAGGACGCAACTACTCATTGTTTTATGTATTAAACCCTGATCCACACACCACATGCATCTAATCTGAATAAAAAGACGCAAAGGAAGCATTTATTTATCTTTTATTATTACTGAAAACAGACTCACCTGCTGTTCTTACGGGGCAGAGGAAGATCCTTCTGGGCCGAAGACAGAGACACAAACAGACAGAGAGAGAAAACAGAGGTCAGACAGGATCAACTCAGTCATGCCATTAAATCAGATACAAAAAAATCTCACAGTAAGCATCATTTATAGTGAAGAAAGAGGCACGAACACAAAAATAATGATTTTAAATGAGAAAACAATGAGAAAAACAAACCAGAAACTATTTAATATTAATTTAAAGTGTGTGAATGTCACTGAGTTTGTGTTTGAAGCAGTTTGGCACATTATTGCAGCACTGAACACGACACAAACGCATCCGTCTGTTGGGTTCGTGTGGACGAAACACACAGAGAGATGCTGCTGCTGCTGTCCTTCAGTTCTCTCTGTACGTCTGCGATTGAACACATAATCCGCTCTCAATTTCGTCTCGCTGACAGACTCTCTGTCTCTCTGTGAGACTCCAGCAGATGTTCATTCACACACAGAGGAACGGGCCGTGCATGTTATGTTCTTACTGTAAATGATTTGTCAGTGCATATTATTATAAAGAGATGAGACCTTCTTCATCCCATCAATCACACTCCGAGCCCCGCCCTCTAAAGCCATCTCAGCCAATCCGAAGTCAGCAAAAAGTTTCATGACATAAAAAGTTGCTTTATTCGTTTCTAGTTGAACATAACTATATTTCAATCATGGCAACTCTCTGAAGATTTTAGCATGGTGATGGTTATGACAATGTTAATGTATTTGGTCTTGGCGGAACAGATCTGCTACGCTGCTGCTGAATTGCTGCTGCTGTTGGTTATTGTTGTAGTTGTAGATTATTGATGCTGCTGCAAGCAAGTACAGGAACTTACTAATGCCAATGCATACGGCGATACGGTGCCGTGAGTATTTAAGACATACTGCTGCTGCACAAATAGCATATAAAATAACCCGTAGCAGATCTATACAGGTGGAGCTGGGGAAGGTGGAGGGTTCAGAGAACTCTGAAAGCGCGCTGCAGGAATCTCTAGTGAATGCTAGCCAGCCATATAAATGCAAGGCAGTAAGCTCATTGGCTGCATACGCAGCATGAACCAATCAGCTTGTGCCAAGTCGTTTAACTCTCTGAATATCATCAGTTACGTTAACACCCTGTCAGCCTGCGCCATCTAGAGTTTCATGACTGGACTATATATTTATGCTTGCAGCAGCTTTAATCATCAAACATCATTACCATTGATTGGTAGACATCACTAATCGATCGGAGAAGCTCAGATGTCCTTGGGCGTTTATGTGCTTTCAGAATTAACACTGTGCTTCATTTTGCAACATTCACACTGGAAACCAGATACACATGAAACACAATCTAGAAATGAGACCTGTCAAAACATGTCCAGCTGTTTGACCACAGCAAAAAATAAGACTATTGATTATGCATACAGAAATGGAAGCCTAATTTTAGGACCATTGAGATATTGTGACATTATTTTAAGGACAATTAAACACAATTTTTCTCAAAATTTACATTACTGGAATGAACATACATGTTCATATATATATATATATATATAGTATATATACCTTGTCCTTGGGCGTTTATGTGCTTTCAGAATTAACACTGTGCTTCATTTTGCAACATTCACACTGGAAACCAGATACACATGAAACACAATCTAGAAATGAGACCTGTCAAAACATGTCCAGCTGTTTGACCACAGCAAAAAATAAGACTATTGATTATGCATACAGAAATGGAAGCCTAATTTTAGGACCATTGAGATATTGTGACATTATTTTAAGGACAATTAAACACAATTTTTCTCAAAATTTACATTACTGGAATGAACATACATGTTCATATATATATATATATATATATATATATATATATAGTATATATACCTAGTCAAATAAGAAGTAATAAGTAAAATCTTTTGTTTCGTTACAAGAGTCACCTGATCAAGAATATTACAGAAATAAACAGATTTTATGAGTCGCTACAACAAACCAAGCCAAGAATAAACCAAAAAGATATTTTAAAATCTAAAGCAGCCATATAAAAGCTTGACAGGTTGAAAGTGACCAGCGTCTTGATTCATGACATTAAGAAAGGAATAGTCTGTATCAGAAGTGTTGTATTTTTAGCTGTATGATTACTCAGCAACAGAAGACGTTCACTTGGCATCGACTGACTGATCAAACGCCGCATCTCTGCGCTCTCGTCTGCCTTCAGCTCTCTTATTGATCCTCAATAAAAGCACGTGTTTCCATGACAACACCGGCGGCAGTGTTAGTGCTGCTGACACGTTTACGCCGCTCGCCCCGTGAATGATCGCTCCTGAGGATCAGGCTCTATCGACTGAGGTTAAACTCTCTCTGACCGACCCATCGGGTCAATGACACTAGAGATAACCTGAGAGATCACCAACCCACGGCAGTACATTCACACAGGACCGACACTTTTTAAGTTCCACTATAGTTCATACAGTGAGTATAAAATGTAAAACCATGTCAGAGCAATTCCACTTACCATAAACATGATGGATGAAGAAGATCTTTCACCGAAATATTCATATTTAATAAAGATTTGCAAGCTACAAGTACAAGAGCAGCATGAAGGACTATTTACTAGTATTTCCACATTTCATGAATAAAAACAAACCAAAGAATTACTAATAGTGATGACGCATTCTTGATTACTTCATTAGTTAAGCTATGAATAAATCAGTAATTTAAAAATATATATAATATTTCAATTAAATTTTTTTAAAAATTTAATTTCTGCAACCACACATTTGCAATACGTTGAAAATGAAACTACAAAAAATTTCATTTAAATCAAATTTATATTTAAGAACATGGAATGTGTGCCTTTATTGCATTAAAAATGTAATATAATAAATAAAAGGTTTGTTTTATATATCTCTAATGGTAAAATTTTGCCAAATATATAACTCAAATCTGGGGTTATTATAGTTAACTAAAACTAAAACAAAAAAATATATATAAAATAAAACTTTAAATAAAATAAAATAAACTTAACTGAATTTTTAAAAATTAACTTTTATTTCAGCTAGATGCCAAGGCAAAATTTCTAATGTTTGATTTGATGTAATAAAATAACTAAAACTAAAACAAAAAAAATAATAATTACTATACGGACATATTAAATAAAAATGTATATAAAAGCGGACACACGAGCGGTCACGGGTCGGAAATCAATGGGGGCTTGTCTTTGTTGGACAACAGGTTTGTAAACGACTCATACACATGTAAAACTGTGTCGCACACGTGCTACTGTAGTACATTTACTCAAGGCTCAGACCGATTTTTGTCGCACTGTACAGCCCTATCCAAACCTGTTCCAGATTGTAGAAGGAGCTGCTCAATTTCACGTCCGCCTTCCTTCACGTCACTCCACACAGTCATATACAGAAATATGTAAACAACTCGACTTTATCGTTATTATCACGGGAAGACGAATTCTTATCGTGTGGAGAATTTTTACCGGTATATCGCAAACGATAAGATATCGCCCATCCCTACTTGGGACAAAATGCCGCTGCACAGTCAGTTACACTAAATCCATTACGGCTGTCGCGAATAAAAAGAAAATGAAATGAAAAATGTTGACTGCAGCATTAAATTTAAAATCTGTTCATGCTGCATCATATTTCTTTTTACGCGTTTTTACAGCTTTGCACATTCTAACCAATCACAGACGAGTCTGTTGAGTCTATGAATGCAGCGGCCAATCAGAGGCGTTCAGATGAGTCATCGCTGAAACACCGGAGTTTTGTTCACTGCTCTCTCGCGAATTCTCTCATCATAAACAACTAAGTGCAGATGTGCATATGATGTAAGTAAGATATTCATCAGAGTGCTGAAACTGAAGTCAGTCATGATGCTCTTTATAATGTAAATGTTCTTTGCAAGCTTTCTCTGTATAATCTATTCGCTGTTTGAATAACCGTGAAAGTGAAAATGTTATAATTAGTAACTTACAATGTTTTTATTAAACTGTAGTGCTGTCAAATGATTAATCGCGATTAATCGCATCCAAAATAAATGTTTTTATTTACTGAATATATGTGTGTACTGTGTATATTTATTATGTATATATATATAAACACAGTACACACACATATATTGAGTAAACAAAAACGGGTATTTTGGATGTGATTAATCGCGATTAATCGTTTGACAGCACTATTCAATTATGATCAAGTTTACTACAAATCCAGTCGTATTAAAAATGTCGGATGACACGACACTCATGTCTGGTATGTTACTGTTACTAGATTACACTAACATTAGGCTACTTTTAGCCTTACCCTGGAATTGGTTCACTCTCCGCCTATGAACTCAAAACATAAAAGCAGCGCATTTCACGTAACACTTACAACTTATGACATTTTCCAACATGATCTCATGAGAATTCCTATGTATTTTACATAAAATGTGGTTCTATAAAACGTACATTTACTTTTGACGACACCTAAAACGTACGTTATTTACGTATGAACAACTTTACAGACTTACAAATGAATCCTTATGAATATTGAAATCGCGGCATTAACATTTTATCATATTGTATTCAGTTGGCATATGAATAAACAATGAGACCAGGCTGCGTTTTCAGTGTGCAGTTTCATTCTGCTGTGTCAAACTATGCAAATATCCTTTCTCATTAATGTTGCACAATAAATCGTTTTTTCAACGGATACCAAATTAAATTTACTGATGTCTGAAGTGACATCTGTTTATGATGATACCTAAACATCCGGCAATAGAAATATTCTGTTTCAGCATAATGAATTCACGGAGCATTATTATCTTCATTAAATGAGTCTTCCACGTAAAGCAGCAGAAGGCTGCAGCTCGTCTCTAGTTTTCCTGAAGAAAGCCACTCTCGCTGTCTGTTTGTTTCACTGTGACTCGCGTGATTCATTTTAGACAGTAATTGAGTTTTCCGTCCTTAAATGCTGTAAAAGCTTCCCAGAAACCCCGCGGAGAAGAGCAGCCCGGCAAACTCATGCGGACAGATGGAGCCGATCGGGAACAAGCTGCCAAACTCTGAGCAGAGATCAGCCGAGCAAAAGCACTTCAGCTGCTAATGGACCCTCAGTCATACTGAACACAGAGATGCTTTTAAATATCACAGTCATGAGGCATGAGACGGGATGTCAAAGCAAACTATCACAACAGGAAAACACGTAAGGGGGAATTTTAACTCATAACTCATTTAACTCAAACCCAATCACAGTATCAGATGGTAAAACCATAGTATTTTTTATGTATATAGATATGTATTTGATATTTTGATATTTACTATAGTACTGAATGTTTACCATATTCATATACCATGTTTCTTCGAGGCACTTCAAAGAGTAGCATGGCACTACCCCAATATACGACCAAAGATTTTACCATGGTACATGTCTAGAAAACGTGGTATTACTACAGCACATGTCCAGACAAACACACTAATACCATGGTACTGAATGATTGCCATGTTCACTTACCATGGTATTCCAAAGAATACCAATCTTCACTGTCCTTATGTGGCCTAATCAGATTATCAGTTAGTAATATCATGGTGTTTTTGATATACCATGAAGTAAAAATGAGCAATGCTTCTACAGCAGTTTAATAATGTTACTTAATGTTAATTCAATACATTTTTAAAATCAAAATTTGTATCTGTTAACATTAGCTAATGCACATGAACAAAGAGTGAAGAAATGCATTTTTATTAACTAACTAATAAATGCTGTAAAAAATATTGTTTATTGTTAGAGTTGACTAATGTAAACAAATTAGATTTTATTATAAAGCGTTACTGGAGTTTCTTATTATTTCTTATCATGTGCAAACTTTTACATTATTTAATTTTAGCTAACATTTTTTTTATCTTTAAGTAAAAAAAAAGTTTTTTTATGGTTTTAGTTTTAGTTATAGTTAAACTATAATAACCCTAGCTGGTGAGTTTTGCATAAGCAAGCACACTTTCTTCAAAAAAAAAAAAAAGTACAAATATTTACTTCTGTGTATTATATTTCTCTTTTTAATAAGAGTTGAATAGAGTCTGATCACCTTCAATTCTAATTCCAGATGATCCATGATGATCCAATTCATGATGACGGGCTGAAAAAGCAGTCTGAGCTGTAATGAAATGGCATTATCTGGGCCTCCTGCCCACCGTTTGGTGCAAACCCATCATTTACCGCGCCAGCCCCATAATCTGAGCCTCATTAACCTAAGAGAGTCCCGGTGCCAGCAGAACAC
>NW_015639764.1:1188-6517 GCF_001515625.1 Sinocyclocheilus rhinocerous | reverse complement strand
GGGATTTTCGGGATTTCCTCCAACGATTTGTACTAATGGCTCTGCGCATCAGGAGAAAATGTGCATCGGACGCCTTCAGTAATTAAACAAGAGACTTCCGGGAAATCTGCTGGAGTCTGCGTCACAGCGAAAATCGCCAGCTTTGTGGGTCTATTTCAGAAATGAACACTGTTGAGCTCCGACAATGATGAAAAAGCATGTCAATAATGATGAAAAATCCGACTTAAATCTAATTTAAAGCCACATGCATGCACCTTAAACCCTCCTGCATCAGCTCCTAATGTGCATGCGGCACCCTGCTGCATGATGGGAGTGACCTTTGACCTCTGAGACGGTGTGTTGCACCATATGGCAGCAACAGTGCAGCGGAGCGGGGAGGTGAGTGTGTGTGTGTGTGTGTGATGCACGAGACCCGAGGGACATGGCAAAATACGTTGAGGGCAATTATTCTCACACCGAGCGAAAAATATGTCACATGTTTGAAACACACTCACACACAATGCCAAGCAATTCTATTTTGCATAAATGAAACCTATTTTTAGGATTTCTTTGCACTGTGGCATTAATTTCATGACAGTTAAACACATTTCACCCCAAATTCTGTGGCCAAATGAGGCTGTTTACGGACAGATTAATGTTCGCATGATCTTAAAATGTATGTGCATGTTGAAATATAGGTTATCTTCATACCTTTTGTTACAATGTATTCTTTTTTGGTTTGATTTGAGTAATTCTCATTACTGTATATGTCAAATAATCTCTGAAATTGAAAAAATACTGATATATTAATATAACTGTAACACTTAAGAATAAGGTTTCATTTGTTAACATAAACTAACAATTAAAAATACTTCTGAAGCATTTATTAATCTTAGTTAAAGTTAATTTCAACATTTACTAATGCATTATTAAAATGTATCTTTTAATATCATTTAATGGACCTGAGCCGACATGATCTAACAAAGAACTATTGTATTTTTATAAACAAACGTTAACAAAGATTAATAAATAGTAATACAGTAACAAATGTCTTGCTTATTGTTAGTTAATGCATTAACTAATGCAAACTAATGGGACCTTACTGTAAAGTCTTAGCAAATTAACTGTAAAATGTTTGTTCATCATGACAGTATTTGTTGTGTTGCATTTATTTATTTATTGCTTTATTTATTTGCAGATTTAAACAAAATGTTTTCAGGTAAAATGATTTTTCCTACTGTATTTTAGTAATTGGATTTATTTATGCATTACAATAATGACAATTTGGGGGTAAATGTGCTCAAGTTATTTTTTTTTTTTTACTTAAGTTATGTGTGCAAAATCAACACAATAAATCGTAATGGTCTTACTGGTGTCTCAGACTTTGTGTGTGTGTGTGTGTGTGTGTGTGATATCACATCAGACCGTTTAACTCATTGTGAAACTATAGATAGAGAAGCGGTTTCTGATGTCGACACACACACACTCGTCCCGACAAAGCAGTGGATTCAGATAAACCCCCACTGAACACACACACATGCAAATATCTCATCATGGCAGCTCAGAGATCCTCAGTATTAAAGAGGCTGAATTATTTTCACTTTACAAATAGCCTCAGATGGCATTTATACTGTACAAATGCAACTAAACGAATACAAGCTACTTTAAAGAAAACCATGTTACTGCCAATGTCCAAAAAACATGCTATTACTATAGACCTAACACCATGGTACCGGATAATTATCACCTTTATTTACCATGGTATGTCAAAGAATACCATTTCCCATTGGATAGACTGTTCTTTTGTGGTCCAATCAGAGTATCAGATGGAAATACCATGGTATTTTTGATATATACCCTAGTACTGAATATTTACATATGCATACTTGGCTAAAAACCACAGTATTACCATGTTACATGTCTAGAAAACATGGTATTACTACAGCATATTGTACAGAAAAACATGTAAATGCCATGTTGACATATGGTACATATTCATTTACCATGGTACTCCAAAGAATACCACTCCTCATTGGTTAGACTGCCCTTAAGTGGTCCATTCAGAGAATAACAGTAGTAATACCGTGATATTTTGGATATATACCATAGTACTTAATGTTTACCATATTCATATACCATGTTACTTCAAGGCAATTCAAAGAATGACAAGTGCTACCCCAAAAATGGCCAAAAACCATTATATTACAATGGTACATGTCCAGAAAATGTGGTATTAGTATAATACATGTTTAATAACACATTAATACCATAGTACATTGATATATACCATGGTACTGAATTAATAATATGGTATTCCAAAGAATACCACTTCCCATTGGTTACAATGTCCTTATGTAGTAATGAGAGTATCAGATAGTAATACCATGGTATTTTGACATATATCATAGTGCTGAATGTTTACCTTATGCATTCAAGACACTTCAAAGAATACCATGGTACTATACTATAGTACGTTTACAAAAACACACTATAATGCCATTGTACTGAATGATTACCATGGTATTTCAAAGAATACCACACCCCACTGGTTACACAGTCTATATATGGTCCAATCCGATCTTACATCATGGTATATTTGATCTATACCATAGTACTGAATGTTTACCATATTCAAATGCATGTTACTTCAAGATACTTGACCATGGTATCTCCCCTATGCATGGACAAAAACCATAGTATAACCCTGGTGCGTGTCCAGAAAACATGGCAATGGTGTCTAAAGGGATGCATCTCTGACCTGGAGCCGCCTGCGCCTGATTATTCCCGAATCATCCATGTCGTGTCCGGCGGAGGAGATGCTGCTGCTGCTGCTGTGCGGATCAGTGGAGACTTAGTCCGCTCGGATCCATCGGAGCTCCGGACGCCACGCGCTTCGTGCTCACCGTAATCCGGCTCATATCGAGCGTCCCAGAAGCTGGACGAGGATTCGCGACGCTCGCATCCCGCAGAAGTCCGAACGCTGAACGCACGCCTGCAACGTCATAAAGGAACGTGCGCGAGATCGTCAACACCAATGACTCGCTGCGAGCGCGTCCGCTCTTTTTAGAATCTCTCTCTCTCTCTCTCTCTCAGTGTTGTTCATTCATGTCATCCTCTCTGTCTCCGGGATGTTTAACTGTCTCCTCCTCTCGCTCCTCCCTCACATTAACACACCGGATTTGGGGCGTTTTTATTATTACACGTGGCATTTTATTAATTATTATATATTTTACGCATGACATTTTGGGCATTTTAAGTGTGTGAGCATCATTCATCATTCGTTTGATCCGGAACAGCAGCGTTTTTGGACACCACTAGGCACGACCAGCTGGAGGGGGCGCCAATGAGCGCATATCTGGCACTAAGGCAAGAGCAGAATGAGGGGTGGCACTAGGTTTGACACAGGGTACGCAATTGTACATTTGCTGAGGGGTGTGCAAGATCAGTGTTGTCACCTTCCTGTACTCTATTCCCTAACACCATCACAGAACACTTTCTGCAAGTCAATCAGGGGTGAAAAAGTGACAAAGATGCAGCACCCCCTTAACTCCTGATGGTCATATTCCTCACATTTGATTTATGCCGTTTTGGAGGGATTTATGTTTATTTTGTTTTTCTTTCTTTGCCTCAAAAATATGCATATTTTGTACATATTTACACAAAATTGGAACAGTATAGCTAAATGGAAAATCTGTTCTGCACCCCAGAATGTTTCCCTCCTCTATTCATTTTGACTGTGTCTGTGACAATATCGAAGGGTGAACTCATTTAAAATGCTAAACAAATGTTAAAAAAAAACTTGTTTCTCCTTTGTTTAATTTTAACCAATAAACGTTTGATTATTTCTTTTATTAAAGAAGATTTTCACAGAATGATTGCAGCAAAATGTAAGAACATAAGAGCCCTTGAGCAGGTCTAATAAGAAAAAAAGAAAACAAATGTGTCGTGTTATTTTCTTTTCTTTTTTTTAAGTAGGTGTGCATTAAACGATTTGCAACGCTAATTTTTCAGCATTAAAAAGTTTAATTTGTCATTTTTGCTTTTTGCAGCACAAATTTTGTTTGGAAGGATGAAAATGACAGTAATATACACATATAAAACTTTAACGGGCGATTAAAAAATGTTGGTATAGTAAAATTAGCTAATTCACAAGATCAGTACTTCCTTTATTAAACCGCTTTGTTGAATTTAACGCATCCTTACGGAAGTGTTGAAATGCTAAATTATGCATTCACTTCTAACAGCCTCATACACACAGAGGGCAGAGCGTCGGTCATTTAAAGGGGAAGTTCACGCAAGAGAATAAGCAGCTACATTCTGATTACTTTTATGTGACTGATCAAGCTTTTATATGTATCAGAATCAGAATGAGCTTATTGCCAGGTATGTTTACACATACGAGGAATTTGTTTTAGTGACAGAA
This sequence comes from Sinocyclocheilus rhinocerous, assembly GCF_001515625.1. Classification (NCBI taxonomy): domain Eukaryota; kingdom Metazoa; phylum Chordata; class Actinopteri; order Cypriniformes; family Cyprinidae; genus Sinocyclocheilus; species Sinocyclocheilus rhinocerous. Next base: position 2,115 of record NW_015639764.1, on the reverse strand, counting down.
GCTCCACAGTGCAACAGAATGACAGTGACAAGACAGGACACAGATAATAAAAATAATAATATACAAAATAGACAATGTACAAAATAGCAAAAACGCAATATATAATATAGACAATTATGTATGTACAAGTATGATATGTGCAATTTGAAATGTAAAAGTATGTGTGTTAAATAAATAAATGTATAGTAGTGTTGTGTGTTCCACGTTTATTGTCAAGTGTTCATGAGATGGATTGCCTGAGGGAAGAAACTGTTCCTGTGTCTGGTCGTTCTGGTGCTCAGTGCTCTGTAGCGTCGACCAGATGGCAACAGTTCAAAGAGGGAGTGTGCTGGATGTGAGGGGTCCAGAGTGATTCTGCCAGCCCGTTTGCTCGCTCTGGATGAGTACAGTTCTTGGATATGTAGTTTGGGGTAACAAAGGGTTTTATAGGTTTGACTGAAATTATAATGCAAAAACTGACACTTTAAATCAATGTTTCAAACAACAACAACAAACAACTAAACAAAAACAGATAAAGACAAAAAGTAGTCATTGACAATTTCTAAACATATATCCAAATCCAAATGTAATGCGATTAATTTATGTGTCATCACAATTTCTTAAGGTATTGCACAAACCTGTTTATATATATATATATTACACAGGGCTATAGTGACAAGAAACTGCAATCAGAAAATAAATTATATACAGGTATATATATATATATATACATACACACACACACACACAAATTGGAAGTGTATCAATGTTGCTATTTAAGATTTGAGTGTTTACATAATCAGTTCCCTTTCATGGGAACTTCGAACTGCGTCCTCTAGGGGTCGCTATGGGGAACGCCTCGTCGTGACCCGTGTCTGAAGCATACATCGAAAAAACACCAACAACACGTTGGCCGGCGACAGCCCATGACGTCACTACCGGTGCGAC
>NW_015639764.1:0-159 GCF_001515625.1 Sinocyclocheilus rhinocerous | reverse complement strand
TTGGTTGGTTCTATGGCTTCATAGTGACCACCTTACTGATGGTCCGGACCAGATGCTTCTTCGGACGGGGCTCCGACGCGGGAACCATGGTGTGTGAGTACGCTCCCTTTTGGTCCAGTACTTCCGGGTATCTGTCAGCAGATGCTTGGAAAACTCTAA
>NW_015639763.1:299355-302021 GCF_001515625.1 Sinocyclocheilus rhinocerous | reverse complement strand
ACCTGTAAAGCCTCTTAAGAACCCAAACATAGACTTGCCTCTGGGATGACAACCACCACCTGGTTTCCTCTCCTTCCTAGCTCCTCTACAATAGGTTTCATCCCTAACCAGTGACTGCCATCTGATGGTCAAACAAATGCAAGAACTGTGATTATATTGCACTAACATATCTTCCTCAACACTGGGCTGTAAGGCTATAAAAAACGGTGTGTAATTTAATATGCCCCACTCCAGCTAGATCTTCTAATCAGCTTTCATGATAACATGTGCTCAAGTTAGGAAATAGTTAACTAACAGCATATTAAGGAGGAGGCGTCAACCTTCAACAAATCTGTACTTTGTCTCAGTGTCCAGAAATAGACAGACTTTTTAATATTATTGTAGGTAAAGATGTTTCAAGAGAATGTGTATTTCTAAAATGATTTTGCTCTGTCTGAAAAGACCCAAACAGTTTAACTCAGCCCATTAGATGCCATTAATTCAAACAAAACTGTAAATGGCATAGGTTTTGGTGCTGGTTTGAGGTTTGCTGGCTATTTTTAGTAGAAACATCATATGAAAAAGAGAGCTACGGCACTGGTAATTTGCATGCAAATTAGAGCTTACTTGTGACAATGGTTTTGGCTTCTTGGTTGCCATTCCTCCAATCATCACCATGTTAGGCATCAATGGTCGTGGAAATTCAAAGGCAAAGTCAAAGCGCATAAACCAGAGAGCTGCTCGGCTCATGATCTCCATAATTGATGTTTTTTTCTGAAGTACACGTGAGGCGATCTCATCTGCTTCAGTATGCATGTATTTACAAGCCATGGGCTGCAGCAGAGTCCTTACCAGGTTGACACACCTCTGCCACAAATTCATCTTGTCTGTAAAGTGGGTATTACGCTGTGGAACATAAGACGGTGGACTTGGGCATTGGCTGGCAAGAGCGTCGACACCACAAGGAAGGTTTATTTGCATATAAATAGCTGGAATGGAGAGATATTCACTAACAATAACCCCAACAGGCTCAAACGGGTCGGTGAGAATCGCATCAAAGCTGTAGTCTTGAAGCTTCTTCATCAAGTCCTCTTTAAAGAACAGACCCTCTGCGTTCCTTATTATGAACCTTTGAAGAAGGTGCATTTGGTAGAAGAAAAGCAGGAACTTGGACAGGTCAGAAGAGAGGTCGGTACTCAGAATTTCAGTTAAATTGCCTTCTAATAGTGTATGTAGTTCAGCCTTGGTGTAGTTCACCGGATATGTCAGAGTGGTGGTATGCTCTGAAGGACCCATACTCAGACTCGCATCTGGGATGACAACCACCACCTGGTTTCCTCTCCTCCCCAGCTCCTCCACAATAGGCTTCATCCCCAACCAGTGACTGCCATCTGATGGTATAACCAACAGTTTCCCAGCTTCAGCTGAACCCAAGAATAGACCCAGAAGCAACCACAGTCCAGTCATTTTATCACTGGTATATATATATATATATATATATATATTTAAAAAAATCTCTCACTTTGGCCTTTGCAAGCTGGAGCAGAGGTCGGCAAAATCAATCTGGTAATGCGCAACTTAAAGTACTCCAGTGTCTCACAATGAGTCTGGTTTATGTTCAGTGGAGGTGGAGGCCACTGCAGGTGGGTGGGACTTTATCTATCTAAGGCGGTGAGGCAACCAATTGGGGTGAAAGTAAAAAAAAAAAAAAAAAAGACATGTCATGCAAACAATTATAGGAATAAATGGATATGGTTTTTAACATTACAGATGAAAGTAGGGAAAAAAAGAAAAAGTATATTACTATGTAACCGTTGCACAAATAAAGATAACTCCTTTTTATAAATGATCCTTGTTCTTGTCAAATGCAAAACTCATTGCAAGCACTGGATGTGTCTACAGAGTAATGAAAGTAATGAAAGTCGTAGTACTCACATTAAAATGTACAACGTTATCTCACATTATACCAGAAACTGAAATAAAACACTGTTAATATTTATCAATAATCTATCACCTATTAAACAACCCCTATCCAAAAACCAAAACGCTTTGTTACATTTGAAGCGCTTAAAGATAAAAATGTAAACACAACCTGCCTTCAGATGTTGGCTTATTACCTACATATGTGCTTACATAGATAACGGCAATTTTGACCATTTAAGCCTGCAAATTGTGATGATGATGGGACGACTGGCAAAGTTATACAACAAACAATTCAAAACCATGTATGGTTCAGTTTCCAGCACTTAAGACTACCCTCTATAGGAATTGCAAGGCAACTGCATCAGTTTTAGAGTATGTACACAGCTAATGGAATTACTGTAAACAGTTAGCTAAGACATTAATTAAAGATTTGGCAAAATAAATAATAAAATGGATGGTATGACTAAAAATAATGGTTACAATGACATCTACAGTGAGAAAAGGGAAATGTGTTTCAGGTGATACATATTTTATTGAGCTGAAAAGGGGGCAGACTGCACTTCCCCCGTACACAGAAACTGGAGAACTGGTTTGCAGAGTTTTGTAAAGTGATAAAATTCCAGAAACAGTCAAACATGTTTTAGAACTATTGCTTCTACTGTTTTCTGTTCAAAGAGGTTCCCTCTCCTCCCAACATCTTCTATGAACTACCTGATCCCACTTACTGGTGCGATTTTCACAAATAATAAAAAATTTCTCCAAAA
>NW_015639763.1:283310-299153 GCF_001515625.1 Sinocyclocheilus rhinocerous | reverse complement strand
GACCTTTTTTTCCAGTGGCGTATAGAGGTTTGTGTATTTTTATTTATATTATTTAAAAGGGTCTTTTTGAAGTGTCTTTAATTTTAACCTGTGATATTGGCAAGTTCTCTTCACATTTGAGAATTATTATAGGCAACAGCACAGGCAAAAGCAGCAGTAGTGCAAAATAACAGCTATCAGAAGACTTACCTGTGGCAAAGGTTCTGCTTTCTTGCTGTCCATTCCTCCGACTATGATAATGTTAGGCATCAACGGTCGTGGGAATTCAAAGGCAAAGTCAGAATGCACAAACCAGAGAGCTGCACGGCTCATGATCTTCACCATTGATGTTTTTCTCTGAAGTACTTGTGAGGCGATCTCATCTGCACGAGCAAACATACGCTCACAAGCCATGGGCTGAAGAAGAGTCCTTACCAGGTTCACACTTCTTTGCCAAAGATTCATGCGGTCAGTAAAATGAGTAAAACCTTGTGGAACATAAGAAGCTGGAGCTGGGCATTGACTGGCAAGAGCGTCAGCACCACAAGGATGGCTTGTTTGTATATAAATGGCTGGAATTGAGAGAAATTCGCCAACAATAGGTCCTGTAGGCTCAAATGGATCTGTGAGAATCGCATCAAAGTTGTACTCTTGCAGCTTCTTCATTAAGTCCTTGTTGGAGAGCAAACCCTCAACATTCCGGGTTATAAGAACATTCAGCAGATCCATAGTATTGATGAAATTCTGAAGCCTGGCCAGATCTGTAGATACATCTACACTTGTCAGAGTAGTAACACCTGCATTCACTTGCTCCTGTAGCTGGGCCTTGGTGTAGTTCACTGGATATGTCAGAGTGGTGGTATGCTGTGATGGACCCATGCTCAAACTCGCTTCTGGGATGACGACCACCACCTGGTTTCCTCTACGGCCGAGCTCCTCCACCAAAGGCTTCATGCCTGTCCAGTGGCTGCCATCTGAAGGAACTACTAATAGCTTCCCAGCCTCTGCTGATCCCAGGCAAAAAAGACACAAGAACAATACAGAAGCAGCCATTCTATGATTCATAATCAGCAATAATTACAAGCATGTATGCTGGTAGTATTGCTTGTCTTAAAAGTCTGAGGCTTTTAGAGGCTTTATCATAAAAGGGAAGTTTCAACACCCAATCAAAGGTTGGGCCTGAAAAGATCACAATCTTCATTCTTCAGCAGCAAAGCATGCCCTTAGCAGAGTGAGAAAAGTATCCAGATCTCATAAATGAATAAAGCTGAGTGATATTAAGCAAAGATGCAGCTGTCTGCATTGATGTAGACTTCCTAAATTCAAGAAGATTATAAAGGCAAACTTTTTTTTTTTTTTTTTTTTTTTAGATAACATGCTCTGGTGAATCATTCACAGCAAGACCAGAACATGCTGATTCTCTTCACATTTGCAGTTGATGACAGGCAGCAGCAGCAAAATCAGCAGAAGTGGCAAAATGTTTTGTGACTAATGCAATGAAATGTTGACATTTTAAAGTGAGCCTTTTTGGTGCAACTGTATGCATTTTTTTAAAACTTTTTTTAATGTAGATTTGATAGAAATTGTATGTTGAGATAGACTCTACACTGAGTTTGGTCCTTGCTTAGTTAGTATGCTTATTATACTATTTTTTAAACTTTATCACACCAATTTATTCCTTTTCTCACCTAATTTTCATCCTCACAGTCTGCACAATAATCAAGAAGTTTTTTTTTTCTTTTTATATTTAACAGAAAATACAGAGGGAAGACTTTGAGCTCACGTGAGTACTCTAGTAAACTCTAACAAACAAAGCACATCAACCAAGCACATTTTTGCAAAGTACTTCGACCAGTTAGGTTACTTATTATCTCTTATGAAATGCACATGGCCATGTTTGCACTGAAGTGGGGACCCAAACTATGTGAAATGTTTTGGAATATGGTTATCTGACAAAAAGGCATGTTCTCTTCATGCTCTGATAGCACAGGTATGATACTAGAAATAACATGCTGAAAGGAAAACCTAATCCTATACTGGCTGTTTATTAAATGTATGTAATGAAAGCATCCACTAAGTGAAGTAATGTAAATGTAGTTGACATCTGGTGTTTCTTACAGTACATAGTCAGGACGCTGAGAAATAGTGACTAAACAGGTTTCTTTAAAAACTTCCAAAGTTAGATGAGAAATTGTCCACTGTCTGCTTGGTTGCCAAACACAATTCAATGTAGAAACATTTAATACTTTCACTCAAGTAAATTTTTGGCTAGATACAATGTACAATGTTTATTCATTTATTTACTATTGAAAGAACAGTTGATATTTAAATGAACAGGCTACAATATTATATCACTCTAAATCATTAAAAAAATTTTTTAGACACATGGTGGCACTATTTGACACATTTATTGTAGGACCATGTTGCACTGCCCACAGTTTAACTGAATGTAACTCCAGTAACCCGGACACAGAAGCAATGCTTTTGCAATGCTTTAGCTGAACTAAAGAGGAACAGATTCAGGAGCAACCACAAACCAACCATTCTATCAGTGGTGTGAAGGACAGTGGCAGTTGAAGGGGAATGTTACGATTAATGCATAAATAAAATTGAAAAAAAGAGTTGGGCATTTACTTGGGCAACTCTGACATTTTCACAGCTAAATATCTCTTATGAATGCTTCTTGTTCTTATTAAAAGTTTGCTCTTTGAGCATGTATTGTAAACAGAGTGTAATGTATGATCTTTAATACATCAATTTATAATCAAACTTAAAACCTATCTTCAAATACTGTGTTTTTTTCCCAAAAGGATATATGTGATTATATAGATGGAAGCCATTTTTACCAGTTAATACTATAATAAATCATGATGAGGTTTGCCATGACCAGAGCTGGGTAGTAACTGATTACATGTAATCTGGATTAAGTAATTAGATTCCAAAAATCAAGTACTCATAATTAGAGTACATTACATTACATAATGCTCATATTCAGATTACAGTTACTTTTTTATGGATTACATGATTAGTACGTATTATTCACACAATGGCAGTAAATCATTCATAATTTATTGATTCTTTTAATTTTTCCTTTCTAAAAATCCTATTGTGTGTCATACCATTTAACTTTGACTATCTTCACAATATCGAATGGCCATGCAAATATCATGTACATAATTTTGCAATCCATGCTTCTGAATTTAGGGGGGAAACAACACATTTGCATGTTTACAGTTCGATGTCTCTTAATGGTCACATTGACATGCATGTAAACAAATTAAATATATTTTAATATATTTTCATTTTTCTTTGCTTTTTTATATCAGTATATGGTATGTTAAATGGTAAGGAAAAATATGGTTGCAAAATTTTAGGTTATACAGATTAAATTTTAATTTATATTTAAGAACAGTATTTCATTAACTGATATATTGTTAACATACTAACATACTGAAGTACTGAAATCTGTTAAGTAATTTTGTACACTGATAACCGCCAAAAGCAGGTGGTGATGGGAAAGTCACATGACGAACCAAAGCTCATCACAAGCAGCTTTTCCACAAGCTGAGAAGTAACATATATAGAAGTATAACATATAACATATATGTAACATATATATAACTATATATGTTACAATAATTGTAACATATATAGAAGGTGCACAATGTCACTGACACAAAGTTTTTCACTTTAAATTATACATTCTTTTTCACTTCCAAAAACTGTATGTTACCGTAAAATCACATGTAATGTCCAAAACAGTTTTTCACCATATATAACTTACCGTTAACCAATTAATAGGTTTTTACTGTAGCAATTTTACAGTCTTTTACCGTTAAATTCACAGTCATTTTTTTACAGTGTAGTTATAAAATTATAATTTAAATTGATGAAATATTTGGCAAGAAATGTGTAAATATGCACTATATGATTGCATTACAACTATTAGAAAGACTTACTTGTGACAAAGGTTCTGCTTTCTTGCTGTACATTCCTCCAATTATGACCATGTTAGGCATCAATGGACGAGGTAATTCAAAGACAAAGTCAAAATGCATAAACCAGAGAGCTGCACGGCTCATGATCTCCACCATTGATGTTTTTCTCTGAAGTAATTGTAAGGCGATCTCATCTGCACGAGCAAACATTCTCTCACAAGCCATGGGCTGAAGAAGAGTCCTTATCAGGTTCACACTTCTTTGCCAGAGATTCATGCGGTCAGTAAAATGAGTTAAAGGCTGTGGAACATAAGAAGCTGGAGCTGGACATTGACTGGCGAGAGCATCAACACCACAAGGATGGCTTGTTTGCATATAAATGGCAGGAATTGAGAGATATTCAGCAGCAATAACTCCGACAGTCTCAAATGGATCTGTCAGAATTGCATCAAAGTTGTACTCTTGCAGTTTCTTCATCAAGTCCTTGTTGGAGAGCAGACCCTCTGCGTTCCGGGATACAATAACTTTAAGCATACCCATAGTGTTGATGAAACTCTGAAACCTGGCCAGATCTGTGGATACATCTGCACTCAACAACTTCTCTAAGCCTGCATTCATACTCTCCTGTAGCTGGGCCTTTGTGTAGGGTACCGGATATGTCAGAGTGGTGGTATGTTTTGCTGGAGCCATGTTCAGACCTTCCTCTGGGATGACGACCACCACCTGGTTTCCTCTTCGGCCGAGCTCCTCCACCAAAGACTTCACGCCTGTCCAGTGGCTGCCAAATGCTGGAATCACCAATAACTTCCCAGCCTCTGCTGATTCCAGGCAGAAAAGAAACAAGAGCAATACAGAAGCAGCCATTTTAACATCCATATCATTCACAATCAGCAATAATTACAAGCCTATGAGCTGGTAGTGTTGGTTGAGAGTTCTGCAAAGCACTTATGAATTTGCACAGGTTTATATACCTTGAAGGGATGTTGTTACAGTTAACAAAGAAGGCAGGGCCAAAAATGTGTAATCCACCTTCCACTCAACCGTGGAAAACCAAACCCTCAGTAAGTCCCGATATACTTCAAGCCAAATCAAATAATAAACACTCTGGCTGAAAAACACCCTCGAACTGCTATTGGTCCATGGTGATTACGCAATATGCTCTGGATCTCCACCTTCTCATTCATTTTTCTTCTCTGTTCATCGAGGTCAAAAGCAGACACGAGTAAAAACATAAATATATTAAAGAGTTGCTTTATTTGAAACTGAAGAGGAAATTAAAATGATTGAAAGTCTGATTCTTGAAACTGAAGAACTTTGCGACACTGACGCTGTTTTTTTCCTCTGTAATACTTCTCATCGCTGTTATTTTTGTTATGTGTTTTTGAAACTATAGCGCGCACATTTAAATATTAAATATAATTTCTAATACAATATGTAAACGGCAGCGGAATGTTCGCAAACAGTAGGCTACTCTGTTGCCCATTTATTACATGAAGGAATAGCAAATAGAAATTAGCCATGATGATACAGGGTTTTGAGAGAAACCTACAAACACAAAGGGGCAACCAAGAAAAAAAGTCTGCAGAGAAATCACCGGTTGCTAGTATAAACGTTCGTCGAAACTTATTTGACGTTTGAGAAAGATAAAACTGGATAATCTTAAGAAACTTTTCAACTGTAGGCTACACATTTAAAGAGGTGAGAACTGATAAAGATAAAGCCCATTTATAGATGAACTTTGGCAGTTTTATTTTTAAACAATTTTTTTTTTCCAGAAACCCTTTTTGTAATTTTTCAGCTCACTTATTTTTGAGGTAATGGTAAGGCACAAATTTTGATTACATTTTATTTAATATTTTACAAAAAAAAACACAAATAATTATCTTATTTAACTGTATAAATCATAATTTTATAGTAGTTGTTGGGTTTTTGGTGTAAAGTTGTACAATTATATATAACTTGACAGAAAAGTTAAATGTTAACATATTAAAACCATGTTAACATGGTTATGGTTATATATTGATATATTTTATTATATGTTATATATTTGTACATAATTATATGTTTATATATTATATATTTATTGCCCCTTTCATGTTCCTTGTAAGTGCTTCACTGTAACCAAGATTTAAAAAATAAATAAAATAAAAAAGGAGTGTCCAAATTCTTTTTAGAAAATTGCACACAGTTTTGTTACTAGACATGATGAATCATGCTGAGATGGTGTTTACTCTACAAAGCCTCATAAAGCCTCTCACTCAATTTCACTCTGCACTCATTTATCTATGACCTGCTTGACAAGTTTTTCAAAGCATATCAGTCACTTGTTGCCTACATACTGTGTCTTGAATGTGCATGGTCACACTTGCACTACAGGTCCAAACTGTTTGCAATGTTTTGCAATGTGGTTATCTGACAAAATTTGGAATGTTGACAAACCTACATATGGTATAGGCTATAAATGAGTATTGTTAATATTTTGAGTCAACATGAAAAAGGTTACAAAGTTTTGAGATTCATCCATTTCCTGACAACTGGCAACTCTTACTGTGTGTAAAGCTGCCCAAGTACATAATTTATTTATATAAGGATACTATAGTGGGGCTTTCTTACAAAAATAAGATAAATGCAGAGCTCAAGTTATATATGTTTAATTTATTTGTTAAAGGTCACATATTTTACACCTTTCTGGAGTTTTATTTTAGGTTTTGATGTCCTTAAGAATATATATTTGCGGTATAAGTACCAAAAACCATCTCAACATATTTTTACAGCTCCTCTCTCAGGAGCTCTGCTGAGAACAGATCGATTTTGGCCTGTCTAATTAATATTCATGAGCCTCTCTTCTGATTGGCCAGTTGTTTTCTGAGTGACGCACGGCCAGGCCAACCACAGGTAACTAGGGTCAGCCGACGTCACAGCGCTAGCTGGAGGCAGCAAAACAAAGGGGAAACTGGAGGCGGCCCATTCAAACCAGCGCAGATTCGGCTACATAAGGAGCTTAAAATATCATCTTGTTGTGATGTTGGGTGCCAGAATCTACGTAATACAGCCTCAAATTAGAAATTTGATCGCATATCTGCTGCCACTGCCAGACAAAAAAAAAACGACGACAGCTGTGGTTAAACGCGATAAAACGAGCAGACTGGACAGAAACGATAGTCAAAAATGCTCGCGTTTGCAGCGCACACTTATCAGAAAAGGTTCAATAAAGTATTGTCTTTTGTTGTTATGAGCGCGTCTACAGATTTCTTGCCATATGTCTATGTTTCTTGCATCTAATGTCTGTGCGCATGTGTGTCAAACAACAAAATGACGATTTATATATAATCATTTGTAATTGTATATACATTGTTGTGATTAATTGTGGCTGGAACAATAATGTAGCTGTAAAAATAGTTGCCTGCTGAAATTGAAATGTATATACATCTTCATCATGACTAGATAGACACGGTGAGTTTGTCTTTACTAAACACGTTAGATGTGATCCACCTCATAGTAACAATCCTGTCAGATCGTCCATCCTTTGAGTGAGAGTGTAACGTTACAGGTCGCTGAAGAAATACATCAACTTCGCGCTGTGGATCGCCGGATCGGCTTTCACCGTGGATGAAGCAGATTCCAGCCCGGGGTCGTCACATGTGGTTGACGCAAGCCCGCCAGACGCTCCTACGTCGAATCCGCCGGCCGCGCCGTTCTCAAGTCCGTCTGCCTCTGCTCACTCAAGCTGGCCTCCACTCACTCAAGGCTGCGGTATGTGATGCTGTTTCGTTGTGAAAGCGAAACTACTTTGTTTGGCCTTCCAAATGTGGACACGACTAGAAATCAGTGGTTAAGTTGTATTTACAACACTGTTCCAGAACAGTTCAACCAAATATTCAGATGTGTGCTGCGCATTTTATGGAGGACTTTTATGTTTACGCGGCGCGATATGCAACGCAACACGTAAAAAGACAGTATAAGTCATTATAATCCGTAATTATTGACTAGATAGACACGGTGAGTTTGTCTTTACTATACACGTTAGATGTGATCCACCTCATAGTAACAATCCTGTCAGATCGTCCATCCTTTGAGTGAGAGTGTAACGTTACAGTTCAGCCGATCTGGTTTTGTGGTTAAAGTTAACCTTTTCCACATGTTTCCATGTTGTTGTTGCTCAGTCAGCAATGGTATGGACACGATGTTGTCTGGGCGTTTGGCAAAAGGAGAGTGGGACTGTGGGCGGTGCTCGGGGTGGTGACTGAAGGCAGTGACTGTGTAGTTCTGACGTCAACTTTTTACGGAAGTCATAACTGTTCGTGAAAAATCACAGCTACTTTATGCAGGCTGTGTGCATTTGACTCTGGACTGACTGTTTTGAAACGTGTATGGTAGTTACATAGCCCCTAGACCTCAGTTATCGTGAAAAGAGCCAGGAAATTTCAGTTTTAACAATATGGGACCTTTAAATATTTAATTTGTTCAGGTCCGTTTTTGTTTGGTCCAGTTACCACCTGCTGGTATGTACTGCTAGGACAGGGTATTTATAAATTTATTAACTGTTTAAAACTGAAATAGTAGTTAAGTAGTTAACTGAAATGGCTAAACTATTGTTGATGTAGGCTATACTAACAATGTGTGCTTTACAAATGGAAAAGTAATAGGATCTATGATATGAGGATATTAAGTTCAGTTATCATCTGTCTTTAGATACATAACCAGGATAGTGAGAAAATAGTATAACTAAACAGTAGCTTTACAAAATTTAGTGCGTTTGATTTATTGAATAGGCTACTGAGTAGGCTACTAAGCTAAGTACAAAGGAATGTGGAAACATTTCAGGTTCACAGTACATTTTTGTTAGATAGCCTACTTTGACATTTAAATACTACAACACCCATTCTTTACAGTTAGTACGTATTTTAATTAATCCAAAGAATAATTGATATATAATTCAAAATTATACGTTATTATAATTTTGAGTAATTTTAAACACGTGGTGGCGCTATTGGCACATTTATCCATGAGATCGGTGGGACTGTGTTCACTGCATTGAAATTGCACTGCTGCTCACAGTTTAACTGCATAGTAACTCCAGACACAGTCAGAGGACAAGTCTCATTGCACACTTGCCATTTTTGCAATGTCAACACTTTAATCTTACTATGTGTGGGTGTAGCTGTAATGTTTCACTGTTGTTTTGCACTATATTTCACCTTGGGTAAAACGCATCAGCAAGTCTGACTCAATCCTTTCTCTGCTACATTTCTCTAATGCTATTAATGCGGTAGCTTATACAGCCTTCAATAACATATTCATTAAATAACAAACCTATTAAACAAGACTACAAACTTGCTATAATTACTGTATGGACGGTTTTATCTAGCTTACCTGAGCCACTTTGTTCATCACCTCAAATCAATAGCATACCTTTCCGGAATCTTTAGACAACTTTAAAAACATTAACTCGGCTAATTTATATGCTAATATATTAGATATGCTGTCATTATGTTATTCTGTCTTTATAAAATCCTCACTTCAGATAAAGACAAGAAAAAACAGACACGTGTCCACAATGGGTTAATCAGTTGACGTCTCTCAGTTGAGAGTCCCTCGCAGGCGCTAAATCTGAAGAGCACTTCAAAGAGGGATTCACATCACCACACACATACACACTCACAAATCAAACTACAGACGAATAGAGATATTGAGCTTTTGGTAAAAGATCGACTCTACTTTGGGGCTGTATAAAACTTTAATCAGAACAAACTGCCATAAACAAGAAGACACACGGCGGACTGCGTGAGCGAGGAGTCGCATATCAATCCCACAAAATGCTGCGAGGCTTCACACATTCACACTGATCGGACTCGGCGCGTTTCGTAAGTCATCGCTGCGTTCCGTCGATCTATTGAACAGTCACTCGGACACTACTTTCCAATAAAACCCTATTTCAAAAACAGCCTTTCCTGTCCCTAGCACATGTATCAATATCACTGACGCCTTCGGGACCTTCTCCAGCTGTGCCGTCATAAACCCCGCTGGTTACCGTCACTTTTCAACATGATCAACACCTTTTGCCAAGGGTAAGCAAACACTTTGCTTTTTGGAGTCTGATGCCATTCAACTCTTCAGACAGTAATTTTGATAAACGCATTCAATTTCGTGTCATTTTCTAATTCAGGTAGTTGAGAGCAATGGCACCTTCTTGTAAACCCTGTGAACTGGATATTTGCTTCTCCCACCTCAAGTAAGAGTCAAAAGACAATTTTCTGTAGTCAAGATGCAGATTCTTTCAGCTGTTTTGCTGCTGTTCTGTTTGCACAAGGTGAGTACCATCCTTTCCATTTTCACATATATGAAAACTGCATTCAATTATGTTTAAACTTTGAGCAATTTAAAGCAGTGACGTAAATTTAGTGTATAGCACACTTGTCTATTTTAGTGAAACTACTTAATTAAAATAAAATAATAGTACAGGCTATGTATAATTCTGGTGAATCAGTCAATCATGCAATTGTCTTTTAAATGTATTTGTATTTGCTTTTCCTGGTAGAAAGCAGAAAGACACATTTATCAACGTTTTATTTCTCATGCATTCTGATTAAAATTCAGATATTGCATAACAGCATACTTTTAATGATTCCAAAAGGATTTGTTATGAGGTGATATACCTTAATTTTTTTTATGTGCAATGCCACATTGAATATAGACTATATGGAAACTAATTGAAGCAAGGATTTAATTTTGAATGCATTAACTTTATGACTTTAGAAATGTTGAATTTAGGACCATGCCACTTTAAATGCTTGTTGTTTTTCTGAAAGAAAGAATTTTTTATAGATGTACAAGATGCAAGTGTGGATGGATAGCAGATAAAACAAAATAAGTGTAATATTGCAGGTAGCTTATAAACCATCTCAAATGTATAAGTATTAAATCTTCTATTTATGGAGATAAATCAAAGATGTGTATTATTCCTTTTTTGCCATATGTCTTATTAACAAATAGATTTTGATTAGAATGTGTCATATGCATTTTTGGAGAAAAGTAATTTATTTTTATTATTTATTTATTGTTTGTATAAAACTCTTACAGTCATACAGAACATTTCCAAATCACTTCAAAATCACCAGCGTCACAGAACTGCATACAAATGTAATTTTCAGTTAGATGTATTTATGAAGCCCAACCTTGAACATAATTACTTTTAAGATTTGGCTGTCCACTGCACTCTTGAGAAACAGTACCTGTGGGAATGGCTTCTGTCTATGAGTACATCCACTTTTGTACAGTCCTCCAAAGGCAGCGTCCCCATGGATTAGAGTCCCTACAGTCTCTCTCTCTCTCTCTAACACACACATACACACGCAGTGATTCAAATACTGTAGAAGTGGCCCAGCATCTGTGCTGCTCCCTGGGGACAGATAAGAGGGTCAGAGCCTTCACACTAGTAACTATTCATTCCATGACATCTGCTGCAGTCAACCTCTGAGAGCAGGATGGAGAACAATGTGATCAGCACTAAATCCACTTGAGCACAACCCCACGACTCTATTGTTTAGACACATTTCCTTTCATTCCTCATCTTTGTATAATGATTGTTCTCTGCATGGCTGAAGTTCAGCACAGTTGGCCTTTGCTGCCAGAGCGCCGCTCTCTTTAAAACTCCCTCTGTTGCCCGTCGTTGTGCTTTGCTCTTGTTCATGCATAAGAAGCATAACAGCCATCAATCTCTGCTCAAGTTTTTACAGAGCGCCGCTTTGTTGTTTGAAAGAAGATGATTGAGGAAGGTGGTTTGTAATGTCCATACAACTGACTCCAGCAGCACACAGATGTTTGTTCATTATACAAGCGACTGAGAAACACTTACATGATGTCGGTCAGTAAGAATGGCACATAAATGTCTGTAATTTTGATGAAGTCCTCACAGTTATTTCGTCGGAAACTCTGCCTCAGCCGAAATCTTAACTCAGAGGGCACGTTTGACTACGCAGACTCAAATGGTTTATGGAGAGCAAATTTAAAGCCGGAATAATGATTCGCAGTGAATTCCCTATCGCGAGGTCGTCCAGCTCTCCCGCTGTCTTTGTGCGCAATTAGCTTTGATTTCATTATTTATTTACTGGAGGAAAACTAGGGGTGGAGAATTTACTAAAAATTTACAGTGCTCGGATTAGGAGCCACGCTTTAATCTTATGCCTCTGATAATGCCGCATGGCCTGATTGATTAGTTTTTCAGGAAGCTTATGTCAGAAAAACTAATCCGTCTTTGGATTGTGCCAGCCGTGTAAGGTTCTCCGCTCTGGTGCTGTATCACGGAGGCGAATTACAGAGCTGCTGGGCTGTGATAAGGCCCTAGTCTCTTTCACACACCCGTCCCTCCGGACAATAAAAGCGCTGTTTATATTCTTCAGAACCTGCTGCAGCCCGAGTCTTCACATCAAGTCCTCGCTGGATTTGCCATGTGAGGGGAGAATGTACATCGGGCTCTCAGAATTGGGCTGAGGACACCAAATGAGGGGGAAAAGGAGTGCCAGAATGGAATGGTGAAATGTGTTTGTAGGTCCAGTAACCCAGAAATTCCTGCGAGAGAGATTACATGAGGATTTCAGCCAGTGCGTCTGTAAATATGAGCGTTTCGCACTAGATTGGCATTATCAGTGCTGGGCTTATACCCCAGTGATGTGTATCTGTGTCTATATTGGGGTCATTGTTGCTTTCCAGATGCCTGCCTTAGTAATCCCTCATAAACAATGTTGTCTGTGACATTTACTGCTATAAGCAGTGATGTTTGGTGGCATGTTTGCTAATTTCATGTGGAAAAAAACAGGAAATAAACGTCACCCAAAAGCAGGTGCCATTTACATTCACGTACCATCATTTTTAGTTTGCTTTGATAAAATATCTACTTTTTTTCTAGAAGAAATAGATATGACAGACATGTGGGATTCAAATAGATTGGCCAGACGGAACATTATGATCTAGAGAAACATGATGATCATAGTCAGTGTTTTTGGATTTCTCACCACTCCAATAATTTAAATTATTATTATTATTATTATTTGCTTCAGAGGATTGTACAAATTAGCATGCAGTGCAATTTTTGGCCCCATGTTTAAAATAGATATCCATAAATTAGCATTCATTTATTACTGTAGGATTCAAAAAATTACAACGAATTACAAAAAAATGTAAGTTGTTATTTTGGGTCATTAGTCACTTGAACTGTTTAGTTTCTCTGAAAGGTTTAATATTAAAAAATTCAATCCTGGATATGTGTCTCACACAGTAGACCGTTTATGGTAATGTCATTTGTCGAAGTTCTGACTTTTATTTTTGTCATGGATGTAATGTCAGTGTCATCCATTACCTGAGATATAAAATCAATGCTTTTCCACTTATGGGCTAGAAACTGTGATTTCGGAGTGTTCCAGAGCTGAAGGACAGGCCTGTATATTTTAGGCTTTTTATCATGATAGATGTGTTGTGAAGCATCTCTGTGACCCAGTGTGTGCATCAAAGGCTGGCATGTGTTTGTGCATTATTTATTAGTGTGGTCATGTACCCACAACCTGTGGTCATTTATTTACTTCACTAATTTCTTTGTTTAGACATCTTTGTTACACTCTGTCAGTATTAATATCAATTTCAGACGCAGAGACATACTTAAAGGTATAGTAGAGTAGTACCCAAATATGAAAATTTCCGAATCATTTACTCACCTTAATGTCGTTCCAAACCTGTGTGACTTTATTTCTTTTGCTGAATGGAAAAGAAGGTTTTTTAGCTTTCACTGTATGGACAGTGAAACACACACATACACACACATTTTTCAAAATACTTTTTGGCTACAAAGAAAGAACGTCATACAGGTTTGAAACAAGGTGAGTAAATGATTGCAAAATTTTCATATTTGGGTACTACTGTACTATACTTTTAAGTATGTTTCTGTGTCTGAAATTGACATTAATACTGACAGAGTGTAACAAAGATGTCTAAACAAAGAAATAAAAAGAGGACAGAATTAGAATGTTTTGGGTGAACTATACTTTAAGTGTGCAGATTTAGTATTTGTTGATCATGTTATAAGATTAAAACATTCAACTTTCAGCTATTTCACTAGGACCATATTTCTTTCACCTGCATTTTTTAATTCATCCCTTCATCTCTTATTCTGTCACTCTGATGTGGTGATGTCAGCGCTCTTCAATGAAGAACTTATCATCTCTATGAGAAACCAAAAAACACTTCTCTTTTTTTGCTGCTGTTTCATTGTCTTCAAAAAGAGACTGGCATGTCTAAAAACAGTTAGGATTCCTCCTAATCAAAGAACAAAGACATCTGTACTGTCAGTTCTAATGCTGCACTGACAGATAGGAAGGGCTGGCTGCATATGCTTCACACGCGTGATTCTCACTATTTATATTTGTATGATCTTCATCCAAAGCAAAGAGGGAAATTAAGAAGGTGAACAAAGTACCGTTGTAAATGGAACATCAGAAGTGCTCCCAATCAGGAAGTTTAAAGTACTGCGCACATTTTTTTTCCTGATCGTTACTCTCCAGTGCTGTTTTTGCATGTGAAACTTGTGATCATAGCTGTTATTCTTGCTGAGGAAATGTCAAACACATTTGTAGGAACAAAGACCAGACAGATGGGTATAATGGTATTGTAGAGGTGTTGATGGGATGATAGTTACACCAGCAGAGTGTGGAACAAAGAACCGACGGGTAACAAGAATCACTCCTCACCTAACAGTCCTGGGGCCTCATTTATAAAATGTTGCGTATAAACCGTCTTAAATTTGTTCTAAGATCATTTCTCAAAAGTGCATAGATGCGATTCAGAGAAAATGAACGTGCGCACAAAAACACGTGCGTACACCTCTCTTCCAGATGTGACATTTATAAATCGCAAATGATCTTGAAATTGTGCGCAGCTGATTGGTGTCAGATCTCCGCCTCGTAGACGCCCCCTAATTAATATCATTACCATATAAAAGAGCACACGCCAATATCCGAATTTCTATGCTTGAGAATGACGAGCACAAAGAAAAAAAAAAATTACTGAGTCTGAAATTGAGGTCCTGCTGGCTGAGAGGTTCGTACGGGGACGCTTTTTATTTAATAATGTGTAATTATTCTGTGGACAAACAATGTGTGTGTGGTTATATTTTTTCTATTGACTATTATCAAAATTAGGCCACTACTTCTAGAAACAACAGAAATAATAATAACAATAATAATAGTAGTAGTAGTAGTAGTAGCAGTTAGTAGTAGTAGTAGTAGTAGGCCTAGTAGTAATTATAAAACAATTCGGTTTCCAAAAGTAAAAATAAATTACGAATTCAAGTCAAATTTTCAGTCATCTTATAAAAAGTGAGCCATCCTACTTTTAAAATCACTTGCTATGACAACTAATAAAAAGTTTAGTATCACGAAATTCTTGCAAAACTTAAAAAAAACATTATTGAAAGAAAAATTGGACGTTTCATATCATATAATATAACAATAAAAAAACAGCTAACAATGTTATTGAATAGAATATATTAAAACTGTTATTGTTCCGTTAAGTATATTCTTATAGGCTACACAGACAAAACAGTCGGAGTTGCGTTTATGAATTTTTTTACGCATTAGTAGTAAATCAATACTTCGCAAGTTCTCTTGTAAAATAAAATAATAAAAAAACAACATCGAATAAACTGTACAGAAAGCGAGTAAAGAACTCTCAACATTAGGCTACTAAAAAGGTCAGTTTAAGCTCGCAAAAACTCCCGTTAATAAAAAATCTGACTACACTGCACAATTAATCTCTTACACTGCATCTTTGTTGTTTATGATGAATTCGGTGCTTACACGTACACCGCTTTCATTATTATTGCAGCTTAGATGTTCAAATAGCTGCAGTACTCTGACTTTGCCACAAGGAAAAGTGCGTA
>NW_015639763.1:236664-283097 GCF_001515625.1 Sinocyclocheilus rhinocerous | reverse complement strand
GTTCAAATAGCTGCAGTACTCCGACTTTGCCACAAGGAAAAGTGCGTACGCCTGCTCAGACCCTGACGTGGCGGTAAGTACTTTTCCACGTCAAAGACCGTTTTTATAAATATAAACGTTGCTGTGGATTTTAGCGTACGCACACTCGAAGATCAAATCTGTTCGTACGCACATTTTATAAATGAGGCCCCTGGTCTTGTTAACAAATTATCATGTACAGTATAACACAATTGCACCTTGTCTGACTCCATTGTATTGGCCCTTGATGCTTTTTCACATATTTTTCAGCAGCTTGATCCCACAGTTGTTGACTTATATTTAGAGCATGTTAATGCATGCAATTAATTTGAGAGAGGCGGGGCATAGAGGACCTACAATAATGTACAGTATTTGAAAAATAATGTGTTTTTTGAACATTAAAGCATGTCAACATATTCTGTTACACCAAATACACAAAATAATGATCTTTAAAAAAGCATCATATGACCCCTTTAAAACATGTTTGTTATTATAACTGTTTCATTCTGTTAACATCCGCTGCATGCTCTGTTCCAAAAATGCTTCATACAATACCTGATGTCAGCAGACCCAAAGACAAAAAATTATTGGTTAATTGGCTAATAATAGCTTAATTTCCTGTTCGTTGTCCTATTATAATAATTAAATATGATTGACATGCAGAAAGCACTGACAAAAAAAAAAAAAAGACAGGCTGCTTTTTATATTAAAAGGGCTGAGAGTTTTTATTAGAGGTAGTATGGGCATTTTATGTTAATCATTAAGCAGGAACTACATGTGATAAAGTTAGCTACAGAAAAAAAATGAAATTAACCACAAAATATTATATGCAATGGACAGCCCTATTATCCCTATTGTACACAACAATACTTGAAGGCCCCTCCCCATAGGTTTTCTCTGGTACATTTTTTACATTTACAGAAACTAGGAATGTAGGAATGTCCATAGATAAACAAAAGTTACTAAACTAATTTTCATTATTTTTCATAAATTTCATTAACCGATCAATATTAATTTTACATGACTTTTCCAGTTGTTTGTGATTTGCTTATATATGCAGGCATGTGTATATTTTATACAAAATTTCTATCCAATAAAATATTTTGGAGTTAACTAAAAAAATATATCTATATATTTTCTTTATAAAAATTGCCTTGGCATTTGTATTCATTTATTGACATTCCAGCTCTAGAAATGACACTTTTTAAAATTAGGCTACCTCATACAGTATACAAGATCATGGGAACCCTGGTTCTTTAAGTTGCTTAGGGAGTAAATTTAATAAGAAACATCATTGTTTAGCTTATTTTAAAGCTTGTTTTGTCATATTGGGGCCAGTTTGGGAGTTTTCTGAGGCCCCCTAGTGGGCCCCGGACCCCTGGTTGTGAACCTCTGCTTTATGACACTTAGTTGCTGTTACTAAAAAGATTAAATCTTCATGAGATACTTTTTAGTTATACAATTATTATGCATAACTGCAATATGACCTTCTTACCAGATAAATTAAGCAGAGAAAGTACTTAAACACTACTGGCACATGTGTGGGTCTTCTAATCCTTTTTTTTTTTTCTTTATCGTTTTTAAAGAGCACGAGTTTTGAAATGTTCAAAATTAAAATTTGAATGCAGAGTTCCATACAAATGTTCAAGCATGCATTTCATTGGCCTCACATCACTTTGATTGCAAGTCATTGAAAGCGACCGTACCTCTGATTGGCTACAGTTCTGACCGGATGATTTAAGGGTCCGGTGACTGAGGCAGCCATGCATGAGCATTTGGCGCTGTAAGGGTCAGGTGCTAATGACAGGGGGGATTATATGGCATTAGACATGCAGCACAGCATACAGTGCTACAGCGATCAGTCCCGGCTGAGGGTGAGGATTTCTCTCTTTGATCCTCTCCACTGAACACCTGCCATTTGTTAGCAGCCTGGCTCTTGATTAAGAGTGATGGGTTTCGGGTGTGCGGCTGTTTCACCCATCAGGGTAGCAATCTATTCTGCGGCCGTGTGTAGACTCAGGCCCCCACCTGCCTCCTCCAGACCTTTGGGGCCTTCTCTTGAAACTGCTCTTTGTTTGAATCATTACAAATGAAATGTCATGTAACACCACACAGGAGAAACAGTGGGGGAGACGAAGAGAGAGAGAGAGAGAGAGAGACCAAGGTAGGAGTAAAATGACAGAGACTTTGGGGAGGAACAGTGGGCTGGACAGGTGAAATGGAGAGGCAGCTGCTGCCATGTTCAGTACTCTACAACAAGAAACTGCAGTTTGGTTGAATTATGGGTGACATGTCTAAAACAATTGCTCTTTTATGTATTTAGTGTAATAGACAATTTGGCCTGGATGTTGTGTGTTGTGTATTTAATGACAGTGTACTAAGGTGTTTTTTGTTTGAGAACATCAGAGAGTAGGTTTAGGTGATCTCAGATGGTTGACCCTCTTAAGTGTAGTGCGCATGCTAATGACACACAAGAATCATTCAGGTTTGAAGCCTCTCATGTCCCGATACAATCCCTCCTCCCTCTCACTTCACTTTTTTTGTCTGCTCTTTACTGTCCTATACAGTTAAGACAAAAAGTCTATGAAATAAAATAAAATAAAAAATAAAATGTAGGTTATTCTACTGGAATGATGTATTATAACAATAGCTTAAAGGAATAATTCACCTAATTCACCTACAAATTAATATTCTGTCATCATTTAATGATCCATGAGTCATACAGCTGTTATTTTTTTTCACAAATCTTTTCACAGCTCTTATAGTGATGTTTTTTAAGCCCCAGACCAGTAAATTCTCAAATTAAGGTACAAATCACAGTTGCACTATTATGCTGAACAAACAGTCTCTGGGGCTGAGAAATAGGGAGACAGCACAAGAAAAAAGAGAAATGGACGGAAAATGACAAGAAGGTGCAGGTCTGACATCCAAACAGATTCATGCCCCGGGGC
Organism: Sinocyclocheilus rhinocerous; assembly: GCF_001515625.1. Lineage (NCBI taxonomy): Eukaryota > Metazoa > Chordata > Actinopteri > Cypriniformes > Cyprinidae > Sinocyclocheilus > Sinocyclocheilus rhinocerous. Next base: position 280,128 of record NW_015639763.1, on the reverse strand, counting down.
TGGAGAGCCATCACAGCCATCAGAGGTGTGCTACAGCCAGACGGAGCAAATGCATTTTAACAGCATCCTCATCCATGATCCGCCACTGAGATGTCCCTGACTTCTTAATAACTTTCTAGAGGGCTAGTTCTGGTCACCACGGCAATTACCTTTATGTCAAGCCGTAAAAGATATGTCCACCCCAGGGACTGGCAGACAGCTTGCTCCATAATGCTCATTACAGATGAACGTCTAGACCGATTCTTCTCTCACTTTGTGGATGTCATATTGTGACGCTGTCACTAGGCCAGCTTTCGCTGTGGGTGACTGACACATTGTACAATACGTTATCAAATTACAGATATTTTATCAGATTTTTAAACCTTTTAATTTCTTTGATGGTATAGATTGGTTTGACTATACTGTATATGCTGATATCTATGTATACATGTTTTTTTTATTTATATATATATATACACACACACTACTCTTAAAAGGTTTGAGGTCAGTAAGAATTTTCTTTTAAAGAAATTAATACTCATGCATTAAATTGATCACAAGTGACAGGCTGACATTTATAATGTTATAACCGATTTCTATTTCAAATAAATGTGTTCTTGTGAACTTTATCAAATTAACGTACAAACAAAAAATGTATCACAGTTTTAAAGAAAATCATTAAGATGCACAAATGTTTTAGCATTTATAATAAGAGCACATATATTTACTACATATACTAATTTTAAAATAAATATACTTACTAAATACAAATTTACTTCTTACTAATACTTTAATTTACTAATACTTACTAAAACAAATATGTGATTGCACAAGTTTTACTGTATTTTTGATAAATAAATGCAGCCTTGGAGAGTATAAGAGAGTTTCAAAAACATCTTTCAAAACAATCTTACAGATCCCGAACTTTTCAATGGTAGCATACAGTATATAAATTCTTTTTTTAATAAAGATTTAAATACAAAATACACACACACTCACACACATACAGTATGTTCTGTATTGTATATTTATATTATAGATTGGTTAGACTATGTAAAATCTATTGCTGTGGACTATATGGGAACTGTTTGTGGAGTCTTTTTTGTCTAATATTTTATATGTGATTATTTGCCAAAAAAAATCAAGTGACAAATTTATATATTGATTTAAAAAAGGGTTAGGTTTAAAATTTGAAACCATTACAAATATTGTATATATACTGTTAAAAATGATGCCAAACAGTATCTGGAGAGGTTGTCAAACGTTACCTGATCATAGTTAATATGATAAACTGTGGTAATTCTGATAGAACACTTGTGTGAACCTGAGAGGAATTATACAACTGTTGTTTGTGTAAGCAGAAAATGAAAGGAAAATATAATTCTATTACTCTTGACTCTAGCCTGCAGGACAGTACTGAAGTTTAGTTAAAGTCTTAATTAACGTCCTTAGATTTCCCCTCAGCAAACCTTGTATGCCTTACCTCTACCAAAGTCACAGCTTGAGTCCTTCCCTTGAGTTAGACATCAAACATATTACCAAAATACGTGTAGAATAACTGCCACCCTACATGTAGGAAAGAGAGAGAGAGTATGAGTGAGGTAGAGAGGGAAAGGATTGGGACCGATTGTCAGCACAACCTTTTAAGTTTTCCTCTCAAGGCAGTAAAGCGTTTTATTTTGCCTGTGATTCCTCTACTTGTCACAGCAATTTCCCCAGTTGTTCATCATCCTTTAACTGCTTCCACATTAGCATTATCATCTCCTTCCTGCTTCACCTGAAGTTGTCTCTCACCACTATTTCTCTAAATGTGAATGGTATTCATCTTCCCTTGTCAAGTCACTGAGGCCTGTGAAATGAAAAATGAAGAGACTCACAACCAAGAGCGAGAACAGAGATATGAGCGCTCTAGTTTAGTGAACATCGTACAAGACCAGGGGGACTCAAAAATGAATAAATGTTTCATCAAATACAAAAATCTCTATTTCTTTTTTCTCATTTCCATTGAGGGTTATCTTCAATCTTTGTTCAGTGGACTTTCAGACGATGCTGCAAAGTTTCACCTGCAGCCCATAAATTCATTACGGAAATGTACACTGCATTCTTTCTCTCTCTGTTTGTATGTGGAGGTATAGTCTTAATTAAGTTTTGTGAAGAATGATAGATGAACAGACCCCCCAATCCATGGGAGACACATTGATTTCACATTATACAGGGAACTTTCAAATTACTGGGCTATTACTGGCTGTTTGCATCATTTATAATGTTGTGCATGATGTTCTCAAGCTGTTGCGCTATTTGACAACAACATTTTACACCCATTTTAAAGTTTACACAGACAATCAGAAATGTTATTTTGTTTACGTACGATATTTAACCATATTCGATAATGCACAGCCTCTGAAATACTGATACACTCTGGACCATTTTAGATGGAAATGTCTTCATGAATGTAGTCCTTTGCTGACTGAGTTTTCATATGCTGCTGTTAAGCTTACAGCAAAATTAGTAATTATAGAGAAAATACAGGGTTGCTCGTCTGTGCGATTTCAAACAGCCCTACTTTCACATCTGCTTCAGCAAATGATCCTCTCAGCCGTGCCTCAGGATGGCAGCCTGCGCTAATTACCAGCCAAACTAGTTTGGCTTATTTCTACAAATTATTAAGACTTTATCTTAAGTGGACCAGAACTCAATCCTGGAGCAAAAAGGTTATTTGGCACATAGGATCAGCACTGCAGTGTAATGCAGAAATAATTTCATGTTTAACCTTTGCAGATCATTTGGATGTTTTTAAAACATTAAAGGTACAAAAATATAACCAAGACAGTCATTACGTAGAACTATTCATGGTTTATTCATTATTGTTTACAAATTAAAATATTTTAAGATTAACATCATTCCTGTTTAATGCAACCTAAATTAAAGCTATGATTTAGGCAACGATAACAGCTGTGCTAATATTCCAGCAGCATGGCTGTGACATTGCTTTTATAAAACAGCTATAAAGAAAATCATGAAGGTAATATTGAGTAGCTTACATTTTAGACAATATTGACAGCTGTGATGTCTATTTTTACCTCCACCAGTGAGAATAACTGTGGAAGCAAAATCCACTACTTCGTCTCTGAATGAATGATTCAGTGACTCACTCTCATAGACAGCCACTTGATTTATTACTGAATGAATCGGTTGAATGAATGCTTCATTGACTCACTCATAAAGACAGAAATTGTAAAATAGAAATAGCTTTTCCAGATTCAGTCAGACATTGTTCCTGAAGGAATCTGCGTTTTGAACAAATAAGTTGATTAATTCATAAAGACGTGTACGTAACTTATAAGCCTTTAAAGACAGACCTACTGTGAGCTACAGGGTTGTTAATTGATGGCATATGCATTTGTTGAAGCCATCAGTCTGCATTATTTAATTGTGTTTAGAAGTGGAATTCTATAAATACATTTCTACTAATTAGGGAATTGTGACAAGTAAATAATGGCAGCCTACCCACTCCCATGAAACAAGTGAATGATAGAGTCAGTATCAATATTTTAATGCCTAATACACATATTTTGCAATAAACATTCACCTCATAGCTGGTTGATTTGGGTCATGGCTTATAATCTTCTTAAAATATTATTTTTTAAAAATCTCAATGGGAAAAATTTATGGGCAAAATAATTCTGGAACCAAGGCCAAGGAAAGTGGGCATGCACCGTTGCACTTTACAATTGTATAATAAAGATATGTATAGGCTATAGATGTTGTATATAATGTTGCATATAGTATTGTGGATTCTCATGTTTGTGCGTTTGTGCTTTTCGCAGTGTTGTTGGAACGTCACATGCAGAAGAGTCCATATTCCAGAGGTAGGGCTCGTGGACTGGGGGGAGGCTGAAAACGAGGACCACCCCTCCCCCAAAAGCGCCAGCCCCCGCGTTCTTAACCCCCTGCGCCTTTTCGCCCGGGGATCCCCTGGGTTCAAGAGCAACAGGAGGGAGATTACATATTTGGAAAACATCGAGGACTCTTGGGACTGGTTATCTAACCAGACAGATGTCAGAGAGGCGCAGAGCAGGACTAAACGCAGACCCATCGTGAAAACGGGCAAGTTTAAAAAAATGTTCGGCTGGGGTGACTTCAACTCCAACATCAAAACTGTGAAACTCAATCTCCTCATTACAGGCAAGATAGTGGACCACGGCAACGGCACGTTCAGCGTTTATTTCCGCCACAACTCCACGGGCCTGGGGAACGTCTCCGTAAGCCTGGTGCCGCCTTCCAAAGTGGTGGAGTTTGAGATCGCCCAGCAGTCCACCCTGGAGACGAAAGACTCGAAATCTTTCAACTGTCGTATCGAGTACCAGAAAACAGACCGCAGCAAAAAGACTTCACACTGCAGCTATGACCCGTCCAACACGTGTTACCAAGAATCCACCCAGAGCCATGTGTCCTGGCTCTGCTCAAAGCCCTTCAAAGTCATATGCATCTACATCGCCTTCTACAGCACTGACTATAAACTGGTGCAGAAAATCTGCCCCGATTACAACTATCACAGTGACACGCCGTACGCATCCACGGGTTAAGATACAGTCCATCCTAGACAGTGAGAACGGTCAACCTCATTTTCACCGTGTGTTTCATCTGATTTAGAAGCAATTAAAATAAATCCAGATGTTTCGCATTAGGCTACACTACTGGCATCGCCTATTGTGATACGGCAGTCACGACGTTTGATGGCAAAATAACTGATCGGCACTTTTGTTTTTGGCTTTAAACGTCTCACATCCATCCCACGGTTCGAGTTCCATTGGGAATTTGTTTTCCGAAAACAGACCATCTTTCACTACTTGTCAAGCTAATAAATCACAGACCTACAGAGGATAGATTATACGTGAAACACCTTTTTATTGTGAGGTTTGTGTGTGTGCGTTAGTGTGTGCGTGTTTTATTGAGCAATGTGGCCTCTTGTTCAGCACTAAATTGTTTGAAGCATTTATGCAGTTGTCAAGATAAGTGCGAACGGGTTAAATCATTCAGCAAAGACATCACTTACAAATTACTCTTAGTTGTTTCGCATTTCACAAAAGATCTATGTGTGAATTGAGATTTGTGTATAATTTCAAAGAGTAATTTGCCATGTCTCACGAGAGCACAATTCATTGGACAGGTGGATTTAGTGAATCTGGCAGCCGGTTAACAACCCTTTGTCATGGTCTCGCCACAGAGATCCACATTTGCAGGCTCTAATTAACATTAATTATAGTGGGAAATTTCACTTACAAACCATGACAGAGGGGCCCGGAGCCAAAAACTGAAATTTAGCATGTCAGTCATGTAGCAAACCTCTATTCAAGCCAGTGACTTTGGACTGGAATCAAACTCTTTCGTGTCAAAGTGAAAAAGTGTCAGGAGTAAATACAGACATTTATGCAAATGCACATGAGGGTAAATTAATACAATTTGCGAGTCTACCTTGTATTGAGTCTTTCATAATTTAAAACAGTATATGGAGATCATTTGAAGGAATCATTTTTGTTTGCACATTATAGTCTAAATGTCAGTGTGTCACAATGAACCAGCTGAAATGCCATAGTCTGATAATCAGAACTGGAATTCTCAGGTTCCATTTGTGCGTGTACCAAACAGATTATTTTCCCATATCAAGGGTGACTGATCTAGATCGCAGTTCTGCTCAAATTGAAGAATCAGATGGATAATTAATTGTACTGATACTCTAATTGTCTTGCCACATGAACATTCACATCAAGAACATGTCGATACAAAGATAGCTGTTTATAATTGGTATTTAGTTTAAAATCCTGCGTGCAATTTTGTGAATAGTGTATAAATGTGACTCTAAAACCGTGTGTATTTTGCCTTTAAAGGATGAATTTGTTTCTTTAATCTAGCAATCCAGCATTGATCAATTTTCCTACTTTTGGTGTTTGACCGTTATATCAAGTAGATGTAGAGTTGAACCATCTAGCTTGTCAGTTTTATTTTTTTTTAGCAAATTGTATGCTTTATGTTTGTCTTCAATATCTGTAAAACACAAAAAAAAATGCTCAAGGAAAATACCTGAGCTTCCAGCTTTTTTTAAACCCTCTATGGTATGCATTCGCGCTGATTTGCTATGAAACAATTTTTGCTCAACAATTATTAGTAAATTTCACAAAGACATTGCAAGTAACACATAGAAATAAATTATTTTTAAGTAAAAAAAAATCTTTACAGTGTGGATAATTTTTTCTTTGATTATTAGACTCGTGTTTCTTTTATAAATCGTTGCACACCTTTATTATTTATACTTAAATATTTCCCTAAAAACAAGTTTGTTCTATTTCAATAAAGCAATTTATAGAGCACTTCGATGTGCCTCTCTCTGGGTGAGAATATCAAATGTCACGTGGCTTAAAAAGACTATATTGTTGGTTTCTTTTTAAAATGTCCTTTATTTCAAACACTGTCATAGTTAATTTTTTCAGTGAAGGAAAAATTATGCTGCCATAGAGGGTTAATTTATTGCTTTTATTCAGTATGTCTGTCACAGATTTAAACATGAAGCATATCCAGACAGTATATGTGAGATTTGTAGTGAAACATCTGCATATCTGCCGTCGTTTTTATGACCGCATAAAGCACTGATTCTTCAGTCAGTAAAATATCCTGCAAAATCACATTACCTCTGGATAAAAACATTACATCCTGTGATGTGTTGCATTTCATCAAGCTCTAATACATGATCATATTCAATAAAAAGCTTTCTGATGTATAGACCCGTGTTACATTAGTTTATGTGCATATGAAAACGATGGACTCTTCCTCAAATGTGAACCTTTTGTTTCTTTCCGAATGGATTGTCATGTTTTTGGCTTTCAACATAGACGGCCTCCCACCATCCGATTCACGCAGAACAAAAGAAAAGAACAAAAGACAAAACTGAATTGCCCTATGATGGAAAAAAGAACAACTGTATGAATTCGCAATGTCTCATTAGCTCAGTGGTGCACTTAAAAATTGTCTTCCAGATAGACAGGAGTGGGAGAGAGGTTTTCTAATAGTGAGATGTTATCACAGAGTTCCCTAGGAGCCGCAGAAAACGGTCGGCATGAAGCGGCATGTTGGCACGGGAAAAAGATGTGTGTTTGATAGCTCGGATTACGGACTGCATGCTGTTCGCTTTAATTAGCCCTGATTTCCCATCATGGAGGGTGCGAGAGCAATACGTTGCAACTGCTGCAGAGATCACAATGGTCGCGGTACCACAACTTACGTTGCAGTTACAGTGCCAGCAACAATTGTGCTAATGCTAAGTTTAGTGTTTAAAATAACACTGCGATGTTTAATCAATCACAAAATGACTATTATGTTTAGCAAAATGCAATTTGCAGTTGAGCTTGATGGCCGGTTGTTCTTATATTGTTCTTTTTGCCCATTTCATCACCTCTTTTCACCTTCTTGAAATGTGTTAAACACAAATAACCAAAGCAAAATGTCAAAACATTAGTCATTTTGCAGGTGACATTTCACTTCTTGCTAAACATAATAACTATAACAAACTCCTCAGGATGAGATCATGAAGTAAAACACTGCCCTTACTGAAAAAATATATATTATTTATATAATAAGCCATATATAATAGTAGTATAACAAGATATTTATACATATGCCAAAAAAGAGAGGGAAAAAATCAGTACAGATGGCTGTTAATTAGTGGGAAACTGCCAATTTAGAGACTACTTCAGTAAAAATTATATGTAATGTAAATGTAATATACTGTATATACCATTCAAAATTTAAGATTTAAAAAGAAAAAGAAATTAATACTTTTAATTAGCAAGGATGCATTAAACTGATCAAAAATGATAGTAAAGACAATGCTACAAAAGATGTCAAATTCTGTATTTTTGATCTTTCTTTTCAAATAATCCTGAAAAAGCAACTTCATTTAACATTAATAATATGAAATGTTTTTTGATTATTGATTTCTGATGGATCATGTGACACTGAAGACTGGATGCTGAAATTTAAGCTTTATCATTGCAGGAAATAATTACATTTCAAAATATATTAAAATATTTTGTAATCAATGATTTTACTGCTTTTATTGTAGTCTTCGTGAGCAAAACAGACTCCCTAAAAAATTAAATTAAAAAAAATTCAGACCCCAAACTTTTGAATGGAAGTATATTATATAAACCATACATAAAACACCACTGAATGCTGAAAAACTTTTTAATGAGTTAATGCAGGCAATATTTTTTTAAAGTCAGTATAGCATGACACAATGTAGAGTCCTCTTCCAAATCACTGTCAGTTCGACTGTAACGCCACAGCTCAAAACAACAAAACTCTGATAGACCGAGGACAATCAATCTATCTGTAACTCCCAATCACACATTCATCAATCCATCCATATGACATGCACAGTAATGCCACACTCTGATGCTCAGCATCCAAACATTTCCTGATCACAGAGGACAATGTGTTTGAAGATGGATTGTCTAGTCCAATCAGGTTACACAAATGCATTATGGGCCAGACAACTTCAAACTACTCGTCTGTATATGGCAGACCAATTCAAGGGAAGCAACACTATTGTGTCTAAAAATGTAGTCGTTTGTAAAATTGTGAATACATGACACTTTGAATGTTTTCACAGGTCAAGGGGCAGGACACAAACAATAATTTGGTTAAACCGTGTCTTTACATAGAAATCGTGCCATCAATATGGGGCATAGCTATCTTTTCAAAGTGTAAAGAAATGACCTTGCACTCATTGTGTTAACATTTATTTAATGTCTAGTCGCACAACTAAAGGAATATTTAGTTGTAAATATTTAAATTAATATTTAAAGGAACATTAGGAATATATACTATTTCCCATGGATCGAACTCCTGACGCATTCCTAGGAAGTGCCATATAAAACAGCGAGACTTTGGGAACTAGTGCAACAGGGAAGAGGCCTGGTCTCATGGGACAAGGCAGGCACAGAGTAGAACTGAGAGAATTCAAATACTTCACACAAGAGTCATGGCAGATAGTTTAAGGCTGTTTGAAGTGACAGAAAGATTCACAAAATAAAGCTCAGATGCCAAACCCATCGCTCAGGAAGGGTGTGAACAGCTTTCGCAGCCATTTAGAAGCCAGCCTGTCCCAGTCACGTGCTGTCGGTTTGGATGACAATGGGATAGAGTCTAAACTCCGCAGTTTTCTGGCTTTTGCCCCAGGACAGGCTCAAGAGAGCAGCGGGAACGTCATCACGACTGTTTTAGGCGCTTCCTGGGCAGACCGAAGTGGGGGCACTGTGCTGACGCGAGCGCGCGGAAAGCCTCCGCCACTAAGTGAGGATGAGACTGGATCATTGACTTCCAGCCAGCGGTCTCCATTATGTCCGTGGCGTGACTGTCAGGAGAGGGTGAAGACGTTTTAGTATTAACACAAGACACATTAAAAATCGATAACAGCAATGTGGATTAATCCAGGCTAATGGAGTAAAAAAATAAGGTAAGAGAGGCTCGATTCAATGGTGCATATGGGAGATTCAAGCAACTATGTCTATTTATACAAAAGACCATTTTCCTCCAAATAAGCATGCACTAATGCAGGAGTTATTGCCGTTCTGAAGAGTATGATCGGCAGGGCGCCAGGGATCTATAATAGTGACTTTGTGATATGTTTATAATGCAGGAATGTTATCTTCCTTGACGTTTCAGACAGTCGGAGTCTATTAATAACCGGTATCAGGAGATATGCGGGCTGTGGCTACCAGCCAAGCAGCTCAGGCTGCCCAGAACCTAAAACAATGAATTCTAATGCATCTAAGAGAGTAGATAAGAGCTCAGTATTAATCTTGTGTCACACATATCAGCTAATTACATACTTGCTATTCCAGTTTTTCCCATCTTTACAGCCCAGCTGTCGGAGGACACTGCACCTATGGATAAGATAGAAGAAAAACACTCTCATTCTCAGGCTGGTAAACAGCCATGGCAGCAGGAATTTATCAAGCAGAGTTTCTTTGGCGCAGCTTGCCTGTTGATAAAATCTATGGCCTGTGCTTTGAGCTGCTCTGCGCTGTGCAAGTCGGCCAGGATGAGGGTGTCTGCCACGTTCTCCACCGAGAGGCCGTTGCAAAGGGCTTCCTCACACATGACCTTTAAGCGCTCCAGAGCGTACTGAGAGAACGACACGCATGACTTATACAATACAACATTCAAAGGTTTGTGATGCCATTTAAAGCTTTCGCTCACCCAAAAATGACAATTCTGTCAGCATTTGTTCACCTTCATGTTGTTCCAAACCTGTATGACTTTCTTTCCTCCATACAACACAAAATAATACATTAGTAATCATTTATTGGTCAATTTTCTGAAGGCTTTAATCTTCAAAAAGGAAAACGCACCATAAAAGCATTACTGAAATAGTCCATATGACTATATTCTGAGAGAAACAGAGCAAAATCTTTCAAAAGTCTTTATTCAATGAAAATCTAGCTCACCCTGGTGCATTCACGAAAGCAGTAGTGACATCTAAATTATTCTTTAGTGAATCACTTGGCTTCAGTGACCAGTACAAAATGTCTTTCCACACGAAGAAGAAAAAAAAAATCAATACAGGTTTAAAACAACATAAGAATGAGAAAATTATGACAATTCCACTTTTGGGTTTACAAAAAATGTAAAATCACATAATTACCACTTTGGCTTCTAAAAAAATACATATACACTACCTTCAAAAGTTTGGGGTCAGCAAGATTTGTTCAAATGTATTTTAAAGAATTATCTTATGCTCACCAAGTCTGCATTTATTTGATTAAAAACGCTATAAAATTAGCAACATTGTCCAATATTACAATTTAAAATAACGGTTTTTATTCCAGTATATTTTTTTTAGGATTCTTTGATGAATAGAAAGTTTGGCTTTTTTTTTTTAAACAAGTAAGTACTGTGTCACTTTTGATTAATTTAATTCATCGTTGCTGAATAAAAGTAATAATTTTGTACCTTTGAATGGTAGTGTATCCCCAGATGGCAAACATTTCTCTTATTAAAAAAAAAACCCACATCAACGGATGCTTAAAATTCAAGTCAATGTATTTAACGTTATTTCATGATTTAATAAAACTTCACTTACTTTATCCGCTGCGGCTAATAAACTATCAGCCATTTTCTCTAAATTTGGTGCTTTTCCTGTGTATATGAAGCCCATCATTTCTTTGAAAACCTCCGGTTCAACATCACTGATGTCAACTCGGTTCTGCAAGAAAACAAAGCAGCTTATGAACTTGTACGCTGCATAACGGCAAACGTATCTAAACCAATATCGCAATATAAAAAGAGCATCCAATGCATACCTTTTTACTTTCCTCCATTTCATGTTCAAACATGGCATTAAAGACCGGTGATCTCGCTGTCAAGAAAGCAATAAATCTGTCAGTCACATTATATGAGCGTCTCTTGATATGTGGTCACAGTAAAAAAAACAAAAAAAACACAAGTGTCCAGTTTTCATTAGATTATTTCTGAACTGTAAGTCAATCTACACAGGCAAAAAGAAACAAAAAGGCAGAAGTCACATTCATGAATGTGTCGTCCTTTGAGGACATTAGCGGTGGATCACACTGTGGATTTTCAGTGATGAATCTAGATCTGTCATATTGAAGAATTACGACCTCAGAAAGCAAAAGAAAAAAACACTACCACCAAGGTCACACAAACTGTCTCCCCACACACAAACACAACCCCTCAGAAGGGTGGGTGCTGAGCTAGCGTCGCTGGGATGAGAGGAGGACATGGAGCTGATGTCGTCAGCAGGGTTGGAGGTCTGGATTAGACTCACCTGCCAGGATGGATTTGTGGGCTTTGAACTCCTGCCCTCCCACATATAGAGTGCAGTCCGTGAAGCGTGAGCATTCCCACAAGTTACCCAGGTCATCGGACAGCTGGCACTCCGGAACCTTCAACATGTTCATGTTGGACTGTCCGGAGATGTTCACAGAGTCCTGGACAACACTTACCTAATTAACACACATTACAAGTCCAATTAAACCACTTGGTCTGGCTATGCAATGTGATTCACTGAAAAGTCATCATACTGTTCTGTTATGTATTATAGCATGTTTTTTAATGCATATATTACGCATGTTACCTTGCAGTTAGGGCTGCAAATCAATATTGCAATATGGCTTAGTTTGATTCATTAAATAAATATACAGTATGCTTTACCAGTGTCTGTCTGTCTGTCTATCCATCTATGTACCTACCTACCTATCTATCTATCTAGCTAGCTATCTATCTAGGTGATGCCACTTTTTTCCCCATTATGATGCAGTGCAGTCCTATATGCAAGATTCATTTACTTCTCTGAACGGTGTAAAAGTGTGTTATGGCAAATCTGACTGCAACCAAATGAAAGCAATGATGACATCCATGACAAAACATGACCTCAAATGCTAGACTGCTTAAAATAATTATTTTGAGCAAACTATTGCTTTATGTGACTGCAACAGCAATGGAGACTGGCCAGTGAAAATGCAGATCTTATTAAGTAAGTACTAATTGACTAAGTGCTCCTATTTATACATTCTCTGTATACAATGTTGACAAACTCATTTAGAGTACTAGCAATCTGGCCCGCTACTAAAATATTCAAGAGTGTTGAGCAAAATGGAGGTGAATGAAAGAGGAAAAAAAACTTTCATGCAAAATGAAAAACAACTTGCAGCTATCAGAAACTCAGCTGATGAAAGCATCCTGCAGTTGTTTAATAGTTTTTCCGGTAATAATCATCTACAAAAACTGTCCAATTAATGAGGGAAAACATATCTGCAATTTGCATTTAGTTTCAACTTTGCCTTGTGATATTGCCAATTTCCCTGCAAATATTAAACCCTGCAGCGGATCTCAACAGGCATGTCGGCTATTTTTCAAGCAAGACTCATAATTGTGTTACAGTGAATTCATTTGACAACCCATTTCATTTGCCGCTCTAGGTGACGTCTCTATCCTGCTACGTTCTGAAGAGAAGGGCGAGCTGTCAAACGGCTACTAGCATATTCATACAAACGGATCAGAGCGTGCTACGTGCAGGAAATTCAATCTGCAATCCACTTCAGAAGAGAAAAACACATTTTGCATGTTCCACATTTCCATGTTCTATGGAAAAAAATCTATAATAAATAACCCCAATGACCATGTCAGTGTAACTAAAAGCCAGAAGTAACTCTGGATTAAGCAAATGTCAAAAGATTTGTTCTGCAAATGAGACAAACAAGAATGTCTGAGATGATAAAAAAAGAAATATTTAGTTAAAAAAGCAAGTGTAAAGTTCTTAGAAATGTAATATTTGAATTTGTATGAATTCTTTGTTGATTTCATATTTAAACACTCACACTGCTATGACACAGTGGACAGTTGGACCAATTTCACGCATTTTTGACCTCACAGAAAACAATCTATTATTGCATAACACCTAAAAACGCTTTAAGATAAATAATGCATTTTAAAATGATTAATCAGGTGGGGCTGATCCAAACCAATACATTCATGTATGGAAGGTTTGAGTTTGAGGTACCGGACAGATCATGAAGTGAATGCATACTTGCCTCACAAAATAACGTGAGTTTATCATCTGGTAGCAGCCCATTTGCTTCATCAAGCAGAAAATCTCTCCTAATAAATTTTTTGAAGCCCCAGTCTTTGCCTTGGACGAACCTATAGGCTCTTTGGCTTTCTGCATTGGGTAGAGAAGTAAGCGGTAAGTAAGTCCAAACCAAACCAAAAGCAATCAGCCAATAATGACTTAAGTTCAAGACACTTGACATTACAAATCTATGCAGGACTAAAAACAACATGGCTCCAATCATTTGTTTTTCTAATTAAAGGCAAAGGCAAAGTTCTCACCCATAGCTTTTGTCTCCTCCCGTTTAGCGTTCAGTAAAGAAAACTTGAACTTGGCTCTGACTTCACTTTTTGGACAACTAACTAGTAGCAAATATAGTGATAGATAATCTTTACTTTCATCATCGAGTCCCTTCGGATTGACCCGTAGGCACCTGAAGATGGGCAAAGATGCCAAGAGATAAAGATGTTTTATGGGAATGACAACATTATAACACACACAAACATATGCATAGGCTCCTCACCATTTCATCTTATCATTAGGCCCTGAGGAGAAGGTAGAGCTCTTCAATACTTCACCCATCTCTTCTCGACAGAAGCTGAAGTTGTTTATGGTCCACATGTAGGAAAATTTCACTACCTTGACCTACAAGATCATCAAAGATTACCATCAGTGAAAACTGATAACCGTCAACAAACATACCGATGTGCAGTCAATCCTAGAGAACAACACGCCAAATGCCACAAGAACAAATGAACAGGCAGCTTTCCACTTCAAAATGTGACTTTTTACTAACATCTTATTCATTTGTAAGCAACTAAATGGCTCCTGTTCAACTTTGCATTGCATTTGCCTGAGGTTAAGTCTTACCCGTCGGAAATTTGTCTCAGTATCATTTTACCGTATCTGATAAACCAGCATGACCACATTATGATGACTGCTTGAGTTTCATTATCACTTGCACAATAAAGTGTCACCCGATCTACTTTAATACACTGATTGCCCTCCATTAGATCAAACTGTGCACAGCGCCATAACAAGCAAGAGATCAAAACATATGCATTTGCTCAAGCTATACTTGTCATATTAGAGAGCCATATTAAGACTGAAAGAATGGTCAAATTTCAAGCCAAGTCAAATTTATTAGCACAGCGCTTTTCACAATTATTTTAAAGCAGCTTTACAGAAATCATAATGTTTTTAATATTTTAATATTCTTCATATTACTCCATTCCTATATAGTATTAGCAGATTAGTGCTGGGCAATAACATAGTTTACATTTTGCAACTATACAAGAAATCAAGCAATTAAGGTTTTCTATATAGTACATATCACCCTATGTGAATACGCATAAAGTTGGACATACTTACATTACCTACATTATATAAAGAGTTGGGCGATAACATTTTGCAATGCAATAGAAACATTTGCTATACCATATATAATCGCTTCATGTGAGTGTACTGTATTTATGTGGATGAAGCTGTATGCAACATATATCCAACTTTATATACACGCATAGAGCTGTGTGATAATGCAGTTTACATTTTGCAATGATGTAAACAATCACTCAGCCGAGATCTGTATAAATAGCTTCTAAAATACTTCAGCAAAGCCTGTACATGATTGCCTGAGCCGTCAGTCCATCTCACCTGGGTATAGCACCAGCTCTCTGCCACAGGCCCACTGGACATCTCCCCTGGAGGAGGAGGGGTTGGGACCCCTGACATGGCCAGCTTACTCCCCACTACAAGAAGCGCTGACGGTCCCAAAGCTTTCACCACTTAACCTTTATGGAAACACAGAGCAAAGGCATCATTTAAGAAAAATAAACGGCAGCAATTTCTGCCTCTCCTCCTGACCTGAAAATATCAAATCTTTGACTTTGCCATCAGCAAGCCATTTTGTGGTCAAATGAGAATCATTGCTAACCCCAACTCAGGGCACAGAATCTATCAAAACGCTTTTAGGTATCAAAGTGGAGGACGGAAATAAAAGAATATAAGCTTTATGAAACCTATAACACCGGAAGTGTGCAATATCACAAACCAGTGTGACAGAACATCATCACAAAAATGTGTTTTAAACCCATGAAAATGCTTACGAGAAACTATCACTCTAAATATAGCTGTGCTTGATGCCAAAAAACATCAGAATCACTTAAGTCCAATGTAGTCACTAAATGGCTTGTTGGCACAGGCCTGATAGGCAGGTCTGAACTTGCCCTGGTTAACAAGGTATAGTCAAGGCAAGGGCACATTAGATGTATTTTGGTAAACCAACAGACAAATCCACCTGACTATATTTCACTTTTAACTAAACACACAAAAAAACTTTACAGAAAAACCATCCTCCGACTCACCTAAACTTGAGTAAATATCTTGAATTTCATTTCTTGATGCCATTGTACACATGTATCAGGTAAATACTGAAGAAACAAGTTTGTTTTACTGTGACATTACAGCATGATCCAAGGGCTCCTCATCCCAACCTGTGAATATAAATACATATCTATCATATGAAACACTTTGCCATTTCAATCCTCTCATAAGCATTCATTAATCCCTAATTAATTAAAATAAGATCAGTACTTCATGACATTATCAGGACAGACAGTAACTGAAATCACATTTGTAAATTAAAAAATAAACAATGGCATAAATAATGGCAACATTCACAGTTATATGACTTCTGAATAACATTGGTTGAACTCTAGACTGTCATTATGATAAACATCATTACGATATTTACAACATAACTTAAGTTCAGTGAGTTCAAATCCGGAATGAATGCTCCTAAATTGAGTTGACAACCAATTTAACTCAGGCCGCTGAAATTAAAATGTTTACTTTACCCATAACAATTTAAATTTTTGTGTTGTTCAGTTATGTGCTTGTGTTTAAATCAGATTGTTTTCTGGGCTTGGTCAATATGGCAAAAGAAACTGGTTAACTTAGCCATAATGCAAACACAAAATATGAAAAGAATTGTGTGGTCAGCTTCTACGGTTTAATTTTTCATTGGCTACATATCATTAACTGAAAGTCCAGTATATTAATGAAACAATCTAGTTTTTTAGGGACAAAAGGAATCAAGTCTTTTGTTTGAGCTAGTCAGATTCTTGTCGGCTAGTTGGCTATGTGGTTAGCAAGCTAAACTATATCCACAACACTGACAAAAGTAGATCAGTTAAAGCACAAACCTTTTCTCGTCATTCTGTCAATACTGTTAAATTCAAGGTTCGGGCGGTCCTTGTGGATCTGCTAAGTTTAATAGGCACTATTTAAGACTGAAGTGTATTTGTGTCTTTTCAAAAGCAGCTCTTTTGTGATACTGTGATAGTAGCTTGCAGTGTGCTGCTTATCCTGCCAATGAAGGAAGCGAAAGCACAGCGTGTGAGCAGACGTGGCCGCGCTCAACTCAATCCTGTGGCTGTACGTAATTCCGCCAACCGGGGGAGCGCCTCGGCCCAAGCAACACAACACAGATACTAACTGTGTCGATTAAAGAGTGCAAAGAGTTAACAGAGTGCAGGCACGTTACGGGATGAGCAGGAATAATATACATCTTTCCCCATAGAAATAAATATGGTGAAAGCGTATATCCCGTTTTTGTTAAAATAATGGTAAAAAAAAATTGCAGTAGGCTAGCCTATATATAAAACTTAAGCTATAGGCCTATATATCTCTCAGCTCTTACCATTAGTCAGTTATGATTGGCTCCAAATAGCAAGCGTTGAGAAAAGTAACACTTCCCCACAACGACGTTTTAACATTTGTCCACACCACATGTATCTATTTATCTAGCCTACTCAAAAAATATAGAAATAAAGTTAAAATAAAGAAAGAAAGAAAGAAGAAAAATAGACATTTACATAAAAAGTGACATACAAACAGTAAAAAGTTAATGAATAATAACACATTCTACAGCAGCTTAATATTGTTTTGCTTAACTTCTGCCTTCAAAAATAGATAAATAAATAAATAAATAAATAAAGGCTTATTAAGCCCATATTTACATTTAGGTATTTAGCGAAAAGAACTAGCAGAAACCTTTTGTATATGTATGCACAGCATGTTGTCACACTATGGCCTGGTTTCACAGACAGGGTTTAGACTAAACCAGGATTAGGCCATAGCTCAGTTAGGACATTTAAGTAATTTTTATAAACATGCCGTAGAAAAAACATTACTGGTGTGCATCTTGAGACAAAACAAAGGCACTGATATATTTTAAGACCAGTCAGTGCAAGTTTCTTTCAGAAACAGCTCAGAATTACATTTTAGTCTGGGACTAGGCTTAAACCTTGTCTGTGAAACCGGGGTATATGGGGTAGGTTGTCACAAGGTAACCTGCCATTTCACTTTTCAGCAAGAATTAAAAATTAAAAAAAATTTAAAACAAAAATAATTGTTGTAACTGCAGAATGTGTTATATTTTAATAAACAGTATACCGTAATTTTAAAGATAATAATAATAACAATAATAATAATAACAATAATAATAATAATACGTTTTATTTATATAGCGTCTTTCCAGATAACAAGATAACTACTGGGAAGATAACATCCAACAGTAATACAGAGGATAACATCAAACAATAATACAGGAAATAATGAGAACACCGGACATCAGAGAAGTAATATGTAGATAGGACAGATGAAACAGAAATCAACTGTGATAACTTGAGGTGATAACTCGTGAAAAATATTATTGCCCTCCGAAAATAATTCAGCCTTTTAGTTAAAAGATACCTTGTAACTGATCCTTCGCAAAGACCTGCCAGTTTTGTGGCTCTTTAATGTGTCGTGACAGATCGCTGTAGCGTCTCAGTTCAAGTGGCACGTGAACCGATCATCTCTTTCTGTTTACTAGTTATAGCACGAAATAAACATGAATGAACATCAGAAGGTATCTTGTTTCATCCGTGGAAAGACGCGTTCAAGTTCAAGTCCACCAACATTAATCTATACTCTCCTGTCTGGTTTGTTTGTTGGACAAAAATGGCAGATTCAGCTTATGATTGGTCAGATTGCCTGTCAAGGTCTTTGTGGAACCAAAATGGTTCCTTTATGGCATTGCTTTGAAAACCCCCTTTTTTTATAACCTTTTGTGCAACTGAAAGGTTTCACGGATGATAAAGGTTTTTCAGGGAACCATCAATGCCAATAAAGCACCTTTATTTTTAAAGAAGCATATAGCACAATTTTGGATACATACTGTATATAATGTTGATAATGTGCATCAGAACATGCATCATCTGTTTTGAAAGCAAAACAAGCAGCATAAATAATCTCTGCTTGTGTGGCAAGTTCTGCTTTGATTGCCAGTAGTTGAGTGCAGATGACTCTTTCCTCACGCTGTCCTCCGCAGTGCTCTGAACTCTGAAGTCATTCTCCTGACAAACAAAAAGGAGCTTTGGGTAAGCCACTCTGAAACAATGCGCTGTGATTATACCCTGGAGGCCTGTGATAACTAATTCCCATTCACATCAGCATGGAAGTGTCTCACTGCTGAAATGATACACCATTTTCACATGGGTTTCATGGTTTCCAAAGCTAGTGTTTCATGGTTAATATGCCCTGATCATGAGGTTGAGTTCTTTGTTAACTGTGAATGGTAAAGACATTACATTTTGAGAGCGAACTGAAATTTAGAGACGTCTGTTCTCCATTTCATCACAGGCTGGACAAAGTCCTAATAAAATTACCACCAGCTGACAGCAAAGACTTGGAAATATTGATTCCACACTATGCACATTATACATCGCCTGTGAAAATTAAATTTTTTTTAGCTCAATGAATTTAAAAGATTCTCAAGATATGGAAGAGTGAAAAAACATTTTGCATTCATCAACACCTCCAGAATGATGGTTAGGCAGTATCCACAAATAATATACAGTTGCAAACTGAAAACAAGTGCAAATCAGAGCAATAGAAATGAAGAATAATGTCTTAATTGCACAGCTCAGCCATTCTCTTCTGAACACTTAGCATATTGAAATGAAGATCTTCTGCTGACAAGGGCCAAGGTCACAATGCATGTGAATACAGTTAAATGATCATTACAGTTTGACAGGCATTGAAATGTCTAATTGTGTGTTTTATTCTTGGATGTTGCTTTAAACATGTGCTGTAGTAATTACAGCCTAAGACAAGGGAAGTAATCTGTATAGTGGATCTGCTAGTTAAAAAAAAAAAACCTTCATCTACAGTCAGCAGAGTTTTTGAGTGGAATTTTCAGCTAATATTCAGAATAGTGGTCAACCAAAATGGGTTTCTAAGTTTTTTTTTTTATTATTACATTTTGTACATCCTTGCCGTTCAATAGTGTTTTTACTGAAAAATACATACAAGTTAAAGTTTGGGGTCAGAAAGTTTTTTAATGTTTTTGAGAGAAGACTCTATCTTTACAATAGAAAAGAAAAAAAACGTGTTCTATTTGAATATTGTAACAAAGTTCATAGTCACGGGAAGAAGGAGGCGGGAACTGGCGAACATTTAAGACTTTAATAATAAACAAACACAAAATGAAAGTAAAGCGGCAGCCCCTCGCGGACGACTGCCGCACACAAAACACAAAATAAAATACTCCACCGGCCTCACTCCGTTCCCACGGCTCTCGGCCCTGCCCCCACTCGTCACAAATATATTTTAAATATATATTTTACTCTTCTCCACACAGATACACCAGTCTTCAGTGTCACACGATCTTCCAGAAATCATCCTTATATGCTGATTTTGTGCTTATATTTTGTGATACTCTAACTCTAGCACTTTCTATTCTATTTTAATTCTACTTTATCTACATTTATCTTATTTTTTTTAATTTAAAAAATAAAATAATTATTTATATTTTTCTATTCTATTTTTTCTATTCTATCTACTTGTTTTTCTTTGTGTGTGTGTGTGTGTGAGAGTGTGTGTGTGTGTGTGAGAGTGTGTGTGTGTGTGTGAGAGTGTGTGTGTGTGTGTGAGAGTGTGTGTGTGTGTGTGAGAGTGTGTGTGTGTGTGTGAGAGTGTGTGTGTGTGTGTGAGAGTGTGTGTGTGTGTGTGAGAGTGTGTGTGTGTGTGTGAGAGTGTGTGTGTGTGTGTGAGAGTGTGTGTGTGTGTGTGAGAGTGTGTGTGTGTGTGTGAGAGTGTGTGTGTGTGTGTGAGAGTGTGTGTGTGTGTGTGAGAGTGTGTGTGTGTGTGTGAGAGTGTGTGTGTGTGTGTGAGAGTGTGTGTGTGTGTGTGAGAGTGTGTGTGTGTGTGTGAGAGTGTGTGTGTGTGTGTGAGAGTGTGTGTGTGTGTGTGAGAGTGTGTGTGTGTGTGTGAGAGTGTGTGTGTGTGTGTGAGAGTGTGTGTGTGTGTGTGAGAGTGTGTGTGTGTGTGTGAGAGTGTGTGTGTGTGTGTGAGAGTGTGTGTGTGTGTGTGAGAGTGTGTGTGTGTGTGTGAGAGTGTGTGTGTGTGTGTGAGAGTGTGTGTGTGTGTGTGAGAGTGTGTGTGTGTGTGTGAGAGTGTGTGTGTGTGTGTGAGAGTGTGTGTGTGTGTGTGAGAGTGTGTGTGTGTGTGTGAGAGTGTGTGTGTGTGTGTGAGAGTGTGTGTGTGTGTGTGAGAGTGTGTGTGTGTGTGTGAGAGTGTGTGTGTGTGTGTGAGAGTGTGTGTGTGTGTGTGAGAGTGTGTGTGTGTGTGTGAGAGTGTGTGTGTGTGTGTGAGAGTGTGTGTGTGTGTGTGAGAGTGTGTGTGTGTGTGTGAGAGTGTGTGTGTGTGTGTGAGAGTGTGTGTGTGTGTGTGAGAGTGTGTGTGTGTGTGTGAGAGTGTGTGTGTGTGTGTGAGAGTGTGTGTGTGTGTGTGTATGTGTGTGTGTTTATGTGTGTGTATAATATATATATATACACCTTGCTACGTGTACTGCGTTAGGCTAACCGAGACTTGCCATTTGCACTTATATATTGTTGCTCTTTTGTTAGTTTTGACTGCTTTTATTGTCCTCATTTGTAAGTCGCTTTGGATAAAAGCGTCTGCTAAATGACTAAATGTAAATGTAATACTGTCAGTGTTGAAAACAGCTGTGCTGCTTAATATTTTTATGGAAACCATGATAATTTTTTCAGGACTTTTGATAAAAAGAATGCTATTTTTAAAAAATAACTTTTTTTGCATAATGTTTTTCTTCATCTACTGCTAATATTTAAAAAGAGATAATATTTAACCAATTACATGATGAAATAAGCAATTATATAAATTCACCAGTATGGCAGGCATGTCACACTAGAAAACATTTACTGAGAGATATACAGAATGACAACTCTAAATAAAAAAGTACATCTAACATCTGTGCCACATCCATACGTCTTGATAGACGTCAGTGCTATCAAGACATCGTTATTATTATTTTTGATATGTAGCAAAAAGCCTCCCTCAGGCTGAATGGCAAGACATGTAATGATGACCATGGAAAATAGGAGTACTGTGACCAGCTGACCCTGGACTGACCTAATCAGGCCAAAGACAGATGTCAGACGACAGCAAAATATAGACTTTCCATCAGTTTTTAAGCCAACTGAATGAACATTGATGAAATCTGAATGCTTTTCTCTTTCTGCCTTCTTTTATATTTGTATCCCTCTGAGTCACAATGAGGAATGCTTTCTGTTATTCATAAAAGCTACCACAAAAAATATGTACTGTAATTTTTAGCAAAAGCTCTGTTGATTTGTTTTTTTTATTTAAACATTGTTATTCATGCCCCCTGACCTGTACCTACGTTCCATAGTAAGGCATTTTCAGAGCAATTTAAGCTTGCTGTATACCTAAATGTAAAGAATACATGATGTGCACTTAAGTGTTATGGAATTATGTTCCATTATGTTCAGGCTTAAATAATATAAGGAAATAAAACTACATTTATGCATAGATAGACAGACAGACAGTCTGTGGTGAAGGGGGACATGACAAAGAGTGGATCCAAATCCAATTCAATTCAAGTTTATTTGTATAGCGCTTTTCACGATACAACTCGTTGCAAAGCAACTTTACAGCAAATTACGTTTCTACAATATTTAGTTGTCGCTTATCAGTGGTGACTGTCAATTAATGTACATATGGCAGAAATGTATGAAAAAATCAATTAAAGACGTAATCAAACAGACGATGAACACTATTAACAGCAATTATCATATGATGCAATCAAACTTATAGCAAAATGTGGTAGTTCTGGTCTGTGAATGTTTGTTAATCTAATGAATAATTGATTTGTTAAATCAAATGAAAAATGGCGTGTCTGATTGGTCCAGACGCTACAATATATATATAAAATAAATGTTTAAATAAATGTTTAATTAATAGGGGTCGTATACTAAACTTATTGCAGTATTCAACTGTATTGCATAGATAGGTATAACATTTGAGTACCGAATAAGCCAAATTCAAGACTTCGGAAGTTTCATCTGGTCTTGTTGAGATATATAGTTGAGTATCATCAGCATAACAGTGGAATTGTCTATTCACACATCTGCCACAATAATGTATTTGATAGCATCATCATTTTGACAAGCAAATATATGCAGCATATTTGATGAATTAATCTGCATATCATGTAATTACAGTATAAAAAAGTGTTATATACTGACAGCTCTAAAATCAGTATAAAACAGTCAGATTTATTACAAATATACATCTATGACTAAGCCAGGGGCGATTCTAGGATTTTCATTTTAGGGGGGCTCAGCCTTATTGCAGTATTCAACTGTATTGCATAGATAGGTATAACATTTGAGTACCGAATAAGCCAAATTCAAGACTTCGTGATCTCACACACACAACCTGTTTACTGTACAAACACAAAATTTTACTGTTTGCATTTCTAGTACAACCCTCTTTCCTTAGCTCAAGTATGCAAACCTCTTTGCCACATGCACTGGAATATGTATTATATTGAAAGTTACATTTTCAAATGAAAATGGCAACATGATTGTTTTATAAAGTATGCGTTCATACAGTATGTGCTTTATTTTCGCTGGAGGAAACCTGTGGTGTGATGAGGGATAAACGCAGCGAAAACTTAGGCTAGATGGGGAACCGATTATTGCTCATCCATGATATTTTGTAAACTGGATTTATGACAAAGAACTGCACAGATGCAGATATTATAACAATCTATTGATAAACCCACACCTTGTTCTCTGTTTCTCGCTCTGTGCCGCTGTCTGCGGATTGAAAAAGAACGAGCTGAAAGATAGCCCCCCTAAAAATGGCCTAGCAACTCCCCATGCTAAGAGCAGATGTCATGACAGGTATCCTTATAGGAAAATTAGATATTCTGCTTATTGGATGGAACATCTCATTGTCCCTGATTTCAGCAATGTTCCTTTGAAAGTCTCAGTTGAATTTAATTTAAATGCATTTAAGAGGAGTTTCAAAACTCAGTTTAAAAAGACTAAAGATGAAGGACACAAACAGTTCAGTCTTGATTAGGGAAAAATAACCTCCTGTCTACAGGTGAGAGGAAAAAATGAAACTGCTGTATATTTATCAAATACACACACGTCTAATTTAGATGGTAGTCTCCATGCATCCATCATTATATGCAAATAAAGCAGCAATATGTTTCTTTTTGAGTGTGGACAGGCAGTGATGTGCACAGCTGGATCAGTGGGAGCCTTGCAGCCTCTCAGAGCCACACAGAACATTTCACACCCGAGCTAGCAGAGCTGCGCGCACACACATACTAACAGCTCTCTGCATGTATAATGAGCTTGATCCTGTTAAATCTATCATTCCCAGAGTCCGTGCATGCAGCCCCTTTAATCTCTTTAACAACTGTGTTGGCTGTGTAGAAGCATGGCAATGACTAGCCCAGTGTTCAGATCATCTGAGTCTTCCTTCTCCCTTAATCCACTGACTCCTCAGTTGAACCCAGGCACCCAGTAGTTCACCCAAAAACTAAAATATGCTCAAAATCACCCTCAGGCCATCCAAGATATAAATAGGTTTGTTTCTTCATCAGAAAAGATTTGAAGAAATTTAGCATTACATCACTTGCTCACCAATGGATCCTCTGCAGTGAATGTCTTGTGTTTCTAACTTCAAACCATTGCTTCCGGCTAAAATACAAGTCCTTTATCTATATTATTGCTTTCTCTTTTAAAAAAGTTGAGAATCAGTAGAGAAATATGCATAGATTAAGCACTGTTTACATATGAAAACAGTCCAAACAAATATGCCAATGGATTTTGATGTGACAGGCCAACAAAGGGTGGATTTTATTCACTGGAGGAAGAGTAATTATGAATTCTACACTGAAAAAAAAAAAAAAAAGATTAAAAACAAACGATTTTCTTAGAAATAGACAATTTAGAAATAATTTTCTAAAAATTCTTAAATAAATGTAAATTTACTTGAGAAGAAAAATTACTAAAGAGAAGTCATGTTTTCTGAAAAAATGTATCAAAATTTTGTTTTGCTTCAAAACAAATCATGTTTAACCTGAATTAAGATTATTTTTCTTACCCCACTGACAGATATTAAAGGGGTCATATGATGCAATTTCATTTTTTCCTTTCTCTTTGGAGTGTTACAAGCTCTTGGTGCATACTTTAAGAAAGAATGTTGATACATTTTTCAGAAAACATGACTTATCTTTAGTCATTTTTCTTCTCAAGTAAATGCATCTTGATTTAAGAATGATATTTACAATACTAAGTAAGAAAATCTCTTTTTTTTTTTGCCGTGTTGACTGCTATTTTGGCAAGAAGTGACGGTTTAAAAAGATAAATTCCTTAATGATGAATTTGTTTATTACAAACACACCCAGCTTTTCACTTCACATTAATTGATGGACTGGAGTATTGTGATGTTTTTATCAGCTGTTTGGATTCTCATTCTGACGGCACCCATTCACTGCAGAGGATCCATTGGTGATTAAGTGATGTAATGCTACATTTATCCTAATCTGTTCAGATTAAGAAATAAACTCATTTACATTCTGGATGACCTGTGGATGATTTTTAGAAAATGTTTATTTTTGGGTGAACTATTTCTTTAAGATGAGCTGTCTTCATTCACCTTTGAAAATGACCCTTGTCCTGCACTGTGTTAGATAAGAATTGGAATTCAGTGTAAACAATAATGGATTGTGCATTCAGATGCGATTTCCTTAGAAGAAATTTGCTGGTTTTGACACAAGAGACTCTGTAAGGTTGCCAGAAACAGGACATGTTTCCAAAACATTTAGATTTTAAACAGAAATTTATGAGAAAAAGTTAAATTACTTTTATTTGAGAAAGGTCAATTTAAATGCTGCTGTTCTCTGGTGTCTCACAAATCTTTTTCTTCTGCATTTTCCCCTGACAACCTTTAGCTCTTTTGGGCTATAACAGGGCTGATTATGTAGCATGAAGAACCAGAGCAGATGCTCTATCACGATGAGATGTCCACTGACAATTACAATCATTCTTCATAGCTCATTTCCCATAGAATGATGAGAGAAATTGCACATATTGCTCCCTATTATTAATAGAGCTGCTTCATATGGAAATTAGGTACTAATTTTACTGAATGCAGAAAAAAAACTAGAGTGCTTTTCCCAGTTGATCTTACCAGAGATGTACTGCACTTCTGAAACTGTTTTACCCGTAAAGATTAAACGATAATATTTTTTTAAATTGTCAAATTAGTTTAAATGAAGGCAGATGTGCAATGTCACGATAACAAGATTGTTAACGATGTAGGTTAAGCGGTGAGAACTAGATTAAACACCAAGGGATTTGAAAATTAACTATACATTTTTTTTTTAACAAGCAACATGGATACCCCCTTGAGATAACTCAATTCATTTACTGTTTCATAAAGATGGGACAATTTCCTCTGGCCGTAGTTAGTTCACCATCTCTAAGTATATTGAAAATTGAAAGTCTTTCCACATTCGGTACTTATAGGGGAACAGGAGAGGTTCGAAAGGAGAAGATGGTAAATCAGAGCCATGGCAGGTGTACATCTTATTACTTAAGAAGGAACCGAGAGATAACGTTCCTTTCTTCTGGCCTGACTCATGTAGCTGCTTTCTGCTAGGCTGACTATACTCTGACAAGCTCCTGTCGGCTCCTCTCTCCCTCTAATCTCACACTATGGCAGGTTAGCTCAGAGCCTGTATTTTATTTATGTCTAAATCTGTATTTCCACCCTGGAACGAGGCGAACAGGGTAGCTTAAAGTGTACTGCATATGCCACAATGCTGTTTATAATTTTCTGCTCCTCAATACTGAGCAGGTAAGAGTAAAAACCACTTCTTGCCTTAATTTGCTTTGGAGACAAAACAAAGATATAATAATATAACAAAAGGAAATGTAATGTTATTTTCTCTCTTGCTCTCATACATAATGTCATTGTTATGTCCAGCTAAAATGTATTCAAATAGAAAAGTTATTTTAAATTGCAATAATGTTTTACAATATTACTGATTTTAAATGGAAAACATTGGTCAACATTTAAAGTAGAATCTGATATAGTAAACAGCTGTTTTCTGTCATAGCTGTTACTATATTGTGTTTTTGGCATAACCAATCAGCATTCAGAACAGCAACTATCCATTTTATAAAAACTGTCAACCACTAGCTTTCAAGATTTACCCTTCAATTCCAGATTCACATGAATGAATGTTCTTTGGTGAATTTGCTCAGCATTGGCCTTATCACAGAGAGACAGTCCCTTATAAAACATTCCTCCTCCCTCTTCACAACAGCTACTGTATTGGACTTTTCCTATTGTATTTTCAGCGCTTTGGGAGGACCGTGGACAGCTCTTCAGACGGGATGCATTAATGTGAGAGTGGTCAGTGAGCGATTGCTGATCCTGAAGGGTGATAAGGAGCAGGAGCCGACTGCAGAGCTGAATAACGAGGAGCCGGTGTGCAGCGCATGAGACAGATCTGGAGGACACAGTCTGCAGAGAGAGGTCAGAGACTGTCTCCGCTGCACCCTTTCCTGATAGCGAGTTACGGCGGCCAATGGCATTTTATGCCAAACAAAGTTTTTCAGAGGGCAAATTGAAACAACAAGAGTCCTATCTTGAACATAAGTTTGAGTTAGTGCTTATCACAGCTTCATAGTTTCACCATTTCTACTGGACTGGTTGGTGGTCAAATACATCCCTGAATCCCTTGGAAAAGTGCACAGTGCCTGAAGTCAGACCTTCAATATTCATGATAAACATTCACATTTAAGCCAATACAATGCAAGTAACAGTTCCTAAATCACATTATAATAAAACCTGTTTGAAAAGATAGTGTAATGCTCTGTAAATTGGTTTTCTATTGATACTTTTACACATGCAAAACAAATGGTAACATTGCATAGCATTATTTAAGCTAGATAGGCATAAGGCCAACTACAGAAAAAAAAGGAGGAAACTTCTTTGCTGGGAAACTATTTATTTAAATATTTAAATCAATACAAAACAATATTCCGTATTCCATAGCCTGACAATAAGTGGGATAATGTTCAGTTAGCTTGTCACTGTCACAAAATAATCCCCTTCAAGATGATATAAGACCCCTCCACTTTGCGTTGGGATCTTGATTACCCAGTTGAGGTTTATTTTGAGCGAATGACCTGCTGACTGGTCAGAACTGCCTTGATTGTCTTGTTGGGAAGTACAAGCATAGCTTGGATGAACATTGCATAAGCCAATCTGATCACATACTGTACGTGAAAGGGACAAACACGTGTATTGATTAAGAGACATGCAAATCAATTAATCCACACTACATCTTCATTATGTGGCTTTTGTATACTGTACAGGCATTCAGGGATAACCTTATCTCTCTCTCTGCAGTGTTGCCTCTTCTTGCTTTGTCAATACCACCTTTTCAAAAAGGGACTTGCAGCAGAAGTCACAAACTCTTTGGCCACATATATGGGGAAATGCTCCCCTTAAGAACAGTGCTCATTTACTGCTAGACTATAAGATGTAAGATGACCCCTACTTGGTGCACCATGCCCCCTGGATTAAACTTATTCCAGTTGTCATTTGAAACAATTTAGCCTTTTTAATTATTTTTTTATGGTGCCATTAGTGTAAAATACTACATCTAAAAATACTAAAATATTAATTATTCCATGTAAATGCATGCATGTTAGGTTTAGTCTTAGTTGAATAATGACAAAGAACTCAAATAACAGAGTCAAAGAGACATCTGATTTGTACGTTGTAATATACTATGAATTATACATAAGTGCATTTAATTAAAAGGAAGTCATAATAGCAGTAAACTATCAATTCAAAAACACCAACAAAAATATTTTTATATCTGACAAATCAAAATGAATCAAAATGAGCTACAGTAAATACACATGAGAAATTTTAAAACACCAAGACCAAACTAATGCAAGGAATGCAAAAAATATCTTG
The DNA here is from genome assembly GCF_001515625.1 of Sinocyclocheilus rhinocerous. NCBI lineage: Eukaryota > Metazoa > Chordata > Actinopteri > Cypriniformes > Cyprinidae > Sinocyclocheilus > Sinocyclocheilus rhinocerous. The sequence goes on along the minus strand of NW_015639763.1, from coordinate 251,132 downwards.
TATAGCATTCATCAATGGGATTGATAATTTATCCTCCAGTGCTCCGTAGAAGTTTTTATCAGGTGAAGTCTTGCCCTGGGCTGAAAGCCATTCCCATATCCAGCTTATCACATTTATGGGCAGGTGCACGACTGCCCTCTGCAAATTAAATGTGGGCTAATTTCATATTGATTAATGCAGATGCCTTCTTTTTGGCCCATATTTACTACCTGGAGCCTATTTTGGTGAAAATTACCGGTGCCATTTCAGTGCACAAGGCAGCCCTTTCCAATAAGGTACTGGCTCATGTGTCAACTGGGGCTCCAAAAGTACCGCTCTGCCTGCAGGAAGCACTAAAGCTTTTAATTGCCTTCTGTGCAAATGGTCCTTTTGTATTTTATCAAGTGTCTGGGAACTTGGGCATGCCTGGAGTCGCTCTCCCTCTCTCTCACACACAGGATATGTCTACAAGAAAACGGCTGAAAGACAGAAGAACAGAAAAGCAGAGAAAGAAGTTTTCATTATTCTTCCATTTCGACTACTAGTATTGCAGTATTTACTCCAAGAAATATGGTGTATAAATCACTAGCGATATGCATCCTGAAATAAACAGGCTCTTCTCTTTTTTGCTTTCTCTTTTTAAGCATTTACTCCAGTACCGTGGCACGATAACCTGGGGTGAAGCGATAAACAATCAAAGTGCAGCTTCAGTAGAAACGATTGCGGCCAGTATCCTAGCCTGAGATGGGAGCCATTATTAACACCAGCCCTGTCCTGACAATGCTATTTTCTGGAAGGTAATTGCAGATTCAGATCTCTGAGAGAGCCTGACTGGGAGTAAATGCCACCTCTTTAATTATTGTCTCCTCTACGTCCCCTCTATTGAGTGTCAGAGATGTCTATCGGCCAGCGGGATCTTGGGGAAAATGACTCTAATGGGAAATGACCAGTGTCTGGGAGGCTGTCACAGATTAGAAGCGGCAATTCTAATTGATAACAGCAGAATTCCCTAGATGGATGACTGGGAAAGTCACTTTGGAGCAAACCTAATTGGACTGATTTGTTTCTAAATGGATCACTGAATTATTCCCTCTGATGCACACCTCAGTTTTATTTAAAATCCTTTAAGTTAAATAGTCCTGCTGGTCTTTGTTAAATATGACATTGCAGATGATAAACAGTTCTGCCTTTTCTATATAATGCATCATGAAGCCCACGATGAGAAGGTGAATTTAGGTCAATGGGGTCACAATTTGACATTGAAATAACTGTCACAAATTGACCCCAATACTTGAATAAATGATTTCTTATCACTTTCATAATTCTGTTTTATTTACTCTGTAGGTCAGTACAATCTATATAAAATGCATAAGGACAGTTACTATAAGGCAAATACTTGCTCTGAAAATGATTTGATTTGATGCTATAAAAAAAATCAGGAAACTTTAAATGTGGTCAAGATATGCTAACATCAACAATAGTAGATTTAAAGAATAAATTTTCAACAAATATGCATTTTGGACAAAAAATGAAAATGTAAATATATATAAAGTGTATATATATATACACACACACACACACACACACATATATAATATAATATAATATACATTTTCAGCTTGATGCACCATGATTAATTTATTGTGACTTGAGAATGCATATGTTTTCTGCATAGTTAAGTTAGTCAATTACACAATACACAATGCGCAGTTAAGCAAATCAACAGCACAACACACAAAGTGCTTCAACATAATAGCTGTTCAATAGCGCGCATGTCTCATGTTCAATATTTGTGCACACCAATGTTTCTATCACTTCAACTGCTCTGAAAAGGTAACGCTGTCTCGCTGTCCTTGTGTTAGCTTCCATTTTAGCTTTTCAGATGTCCTGATGGCGATGTTTCAGGAGTCCAAGAAAAATCCATCATCTCTGTTTGTCAGTTACAAGAAATATTGTGTTCTTTTCTGAGTATCAGCTGACATTATTTTGCTGCTGAGATGGGCACCGCGGATCCCAAATCTCTTGCTAATGTCGAAATGACAATAACAACATTTGTCTTCTGTCAGTAGGTATTGACATAGCATTACAGGTGCCAAATTGTTTTGTGTTGTGAAGTGTGTCTCAGAGAGCTCATAAGTTACCAGGGTGCCGTTACCGACGTGCATTTCTCTGCTAATGTTTAACTCAGAACATCAAGCACAAAAGATGATGGACAGAACTCGTAAGGTTGGCAGCAGATAGAGAGCGTCTTACAGTAACACTTTGATTTAGAACCTGAAAGTGTTTTATAATAATCATTGGTGCTTCATTTTAATAAAGTAAGTCTCTTCAAATGATTCCCCTGATAATCAATAAGCAATTTAAAAACAATTCAAGTGCAAAGCATCTGTATGTGCTCAGCTTAAAAGTCAATCCTATAAGCCTGCTGTGTGTTCACATATAGGAATTAAAGATTTATTTTAACCCCTGCCTTCAAAGGTCAACATTCACCTCCTATTCAATAAAAATTTACTGACCTTGTCACCTACTTTGTATAGTTTGTGGAAGAGCAAATTAAGATTCAGGGCCAGGGTAATGGGAAAGTGTTTTAATTTCCGTGTGACATTAAGATGTTTGTGCCCCACAGGCATGTGGTGGAGCGGGGAGCCGGTGTACCCTCCCCCGTCTGCATGTTTTACTTTAACACTTCAGTCACAGGAAAAGATCAAACGAGCTGTTAAACTAATCAAGGGGAGACACTGGAAATATAACTTTAACTGTGCCTCTGTTTTTCTTTTTCTGCATAGTGAAGCTTTGTTCTCTCATCTGTTATGGTGCTGATGCACAGAGGACTTGTGGGCTCAATTGTCTGATATTTCGCAACCAAAGATCTTGACGAGACCATGAGTTGTTTTTGGCAAAACATAAAAGATATGTGGCAGACTTCCACAAGCCAGAAATGTAAAAATATTTTGTCTGACTAGGGCTGGGCGATATGGCCAAAAAAATGATCATGGTAAAATTATCAGTCGATATCGATAACTATCACAATAAATTTCAAATCTTTATTTCTTTCAAGTTTAAAGGAAGATTTTTGCTTCTAAGTGAACGTTGTAGAAACCAGACCATTAAATACAGTAAAACCATAGTAAATCATGGCAATTTGTAGATTGAAAATCCTTCTGACTGTATCGTCTCGCACAGTGTTTGTCAGCGGTTTCATCTGGCTTTAAACTAGTTTAAATCACTGAGTCATTTGTGTTCTTTCGCTGAATTCAAACGCTTCACACTGGATCTCACAGCGCTGTTTAGTGCTCGCGTAACCGAGATTCATCAGCGAGTATACGTTTGAACTTTGAGCCGAGCGGATAAACGGGCCTTGTGGCGCAGTTAAAATGAATCGCGCTTTGACCCGCTTCTGGTGCATAAACACTATATCGAACATTTATCGAACTCTTGTTATCATTTTATCGAGGAAAAATATATCGCGATAATGATCGTTATCTTTATCGCCCAGCCCTAATTTATGGTTCATGTGGTAATATCTAAAGAACTGGTTTTATTCAGCTTAAAAATATAATACAAAAATAAAATGAATTAATTTTGATTTAATATAATTTACACACTTTTTAGGTTAACATTTTTTCAGTGGTTTACATTGTAAAATAAAAAAGTAAATTAATTTTAAATACAATAAAAATAAAATGTGTACATTTTAATGTGTTGAAATGGTCTTGGTTAATTTCTTGAGATATTTTGGCATTAGCTATTTACAGATTTACAGTTTATACCCTTATACACTTATACTATGATCAAACTTATTTTCCAGCAATGTTGTTTATTTTTTCTGGAAACATGCATTTCTTTGGCTTCAGAAAAAACTACTCACATCAGTGTATCTACTGCTATCATAACACTGCATCTCAATTATATAAGCATAACCTTTTCTCCAATATCATGGGATTTATTGTTCTTGCAACAGCATATGAGAAAGCACACACCACATAAAGTCAGAGCAATGCTCACACTCCACACAACACAGCACAACAAAGCAGGTCCGCTATGGTTTCATGTCCAGGAACAGTATGATTCCCTTCAAACCATATCTTAAAATAAGACCGTTTCCTTCTGCACAGGCTGAGGGGCAGCTAAGCATTATCTTGTTACCAGGCAACAACAATAGAGGTGTATAGTAAAAGGTCACAAGGTGATCCACCTCTCATTTTCTACCATTAGTCTCAGCATCATCGGCGCAAACTTCAAATAAAGCAGTACTTAGGACATATAGAGCGCCTCAATACCCACTTTTCTTTCTGCTCACAAAATATGTGAAAAGAACCCCAGTGCATAGGAGCATACAAAAAGATGTTTTGTTCGCTACATAATTATGTTCAGTGGAAAGCGTAATGTACTGGAAAGGAGGTTAATTTGATTAGATTCTGCATTTTATTGGTAATTAACTGAAGGTTTCAGATGGGCATGATTGTTAAAAAAGAACGAAAGAACGAAAAACAATATTGATAGCTGTAAACGCATGTCAGGACTAAAATAAACAAAAGCAACATTACTGAAATGATGCAATTAGTCATCAATGACAGCAACTCATTACTCTAATGGGACAATCAGGGCGTTAGTGACTGTTTAATAATGGGACAACCGTGGACGCAAGTGTCTGTTTAATCTAAATGATTTAAACACAAAAAGTCTGTTTGATTAGACAAGCTCACTTTGTGCACCTCGGTGATCACATGACAATATACACTTCACACGACATGATTTTTCCATAAAAAGGACATTTTTATCTTCTACATATCCTGTCTTTCTCTCTCCCTGTTTTCTTTCTCTGTCTATTTATCTCTGCTCTCTGTGTTTTTGCAGCGGAATAAAAAAACATACTCATAGAGGAGAGAAGCAAATAAGAGAAAGTTTCAGTCTAATTAATATGGAAGGCTTGGTGGCACATCAGCTCTTCCCAAGTCTGCTTTGACTTTCTCTATGTCAGTCCTTCCAACAGGAAGTTAATGATCCTGGCAACAAGATGAATCACTCCAGACATGGTGCAGAGCAGCTCTGACAAGCCAGCGAGACGGCTCCTGACACCTGCATGTGTCGAGCTGGAGAGAGAGAGAGAGCGAAAGAAAGAGACAGAGACGGAGTAAGAAAGGCTTACCTGTTGGAGTTGAGCTATGTCTGATCTAACCAGAACAATCATTTCAGTTTAGAATGAGGAAAAAAACACTTTGAGATAAAAGTGCTCTGGTGGAACAGACGTGCGTTTAACAAGAAAGCATGTGTTATTGCTGTTGGTATGTTTTTTAAAATGCTGCCAGGAATAAAGCGTCACAATCAGAGGAAACATCTAAAGCAAAAAGCTGATAAGGTATGAGTTAACAAGGGTGTTGATGTGAGTGGCATATTCATGATGAACAATCACTGGCCCTCTGAAGAATAATAGTTTCCTTACATGGTGGATAATTGGAATGGATAATTTCAACTTCAAAAAGTTAGGGTTATTTAAATTAATGAATTCAAATGAACTTAAAAGAATACACAGGTGTCACGTCATTAGTTTTAAACACAAACAAATGAGCTATGATCAATATGTGAAATCATCAATCAAACATGAAAAATATGAAAGATTTAAAAAATGTAGTAAGATAAAAATTAATGTCTGTTTTGCAACAGCAGTCTTTAAATAAATAAATAAATAAATGTAGTATATGGTGGATAATTGGAGTGGATAATTTTTCAACAAATCACATTTTAAATTAAGCCTTTATTTAAACTAATACATTTAAAAGAATCTTTAGCTGTCATTTTAGTTCATTTAACCAATCACAAATGAACTGGAGGGTGAAATCAATCACATGAGCAATATAAAAGATTTACAAAACAAAAATAATTTTAGTAAAATTCATATCTGGTTTATAAGTTCTGCTATTTTTAAACCATACTTTAGTGTTATTACTTGTAATTGGACAGGTTGAAACAGCAGCCTTTTAAAAAATAGCAAAGAAACATTTTATTTGTAGCATTCCATCATAAAAATTTATTTACAGCTGCTGACACAAAATATAGCAACATTCGCCGGTCTCTCTCTCTTAAAAAGCACTAAGATAACGGATATCCTATAGTGTTACATATTAGGCTCAGTGGATGTGGTTTTAACATGGTTTTACCAAACCTAAAATATTTAGTCCTTGCCATGAGGGCGCCCTTAGATGTGTCCAAAAATGTTCAGAGTGATATACGAGCCAAGGCCAACTTTAGTGCTGGGAGTCTCCAGTGGAGCATGCTGGGATCTATTATTTGGTCCTCCCATATTAATGATGAGATCATGATTTTGAGGGTCACGGTGATACCGATAAAAATGCAGTGTCAGATATTTATTACTGTCACCGTTTGAGGGATCATAATTCTATCTGGTAAGGGGTTTTATTTTCTGCTACCTTCTGTGTTTTAAGCAGCACAGACAATTTTCTGGGTCTATTTTTTAACATTTATAAACAGTACAAAGGAATGCAGTTTCTGAATGCAATGGAATAAAATTGGGTCTTAGTATAAGAGAATAAAGGAGATAAAAAATTATACATCAACTCTCTATTTGGGAATGTCAGACTAAAACTTTCGGCTTCAAGCATTGCGCCAAAAAACTCTTGTTCCTCTGCAGTATTCGTTTTTTTTTTTTGCACTGTTGACAACTGGTGATGCAGATATCCCATTTCTCTCTCATCAAAGTCCTGTTAATGCAGTTTATCAGACAAACATCAGGGTAATAAATGAATCGTAACTATCTGTGGACACATATTCAATCATTTAGATTACCCCATTTCCATAGGAGTGAGAGCTGTGTTAAAGCTTCTGTCATTAATAAACAGTGAGCAGGACGCAGTGGGATTCAGGATTCACCTGAGGAGAAGACAGGAAGGAAGTCACCACAGGAAGGAAGTCTAGATTAGATCAAGAGGCCCTTCAAACGCATGCTCACTTTTTGTAGTTGAACGTGTAGGCAGGCCTGCGTGATCTGCAGACATTTTTACAATTTCTGAACTGATGTTGAAGGAAAATCTGCACTATTTCATAGCATGGATTTAAGCAAGGTTAAATTGGCAACTGAAAGCATAGTCAAATTAGAAAATAATAATAATAAATGGACACACAAGTGGTGGGTATTTTATGAATTTATGAATAACTGGCATATTAATTCTGGAGCTTTCAGCATAACCTAGCAACTGCACAATAACACACAACCAATCCAAACACCTTAACAATCACAGCTACATCCTGGCAACCACCCAGACCTCCCTTGATTTGTGGCACCAGTCAGATTGTCCTCAGAGAAAATAAAATCTGTTGTTGTGAAGGATCTGACTGAGTGTGTGTGTTTGTGTGAGTGACTTAATGAGCCACTAGTTTGGACACGTGACCTTACCTTACGCCTCACTTCCTGAGACGACTCCTGATTGACATTTAAGTGGCACTGAGTAATGAAAAAGGAAGTACAAGAAGCATATTCGCAAATCACATTTCGAATGCCACCAGAGATCATAAATTAAGCTGTAACTCTGTGGCCAGACAAGAGCCGGAGGTTCTCATGAACAATAGGGCTGACATTATTGGCCAGGCCTTTCATGATTGGATAGTTCAATGATTTGGTCAGCAGGTTAGAAGAGGAAACACCTGCATGTCAAGGCTAAAATCAATACTCGTGCATCCTCGAAAGGTGCATCTATTATGTGGCACGCATGACTGTCATATGCGGAGACAATTATTTTGTAAGCTATTTCGAAAAGCCAAGAACGCAGACAAACAAAATTATTCCGACCCATCATTCCCCCACCTGTCTCTATAATAGGTTTTCATATCTCCCATTCTGGAGCGAGGAATGTAAACCACACTCTCCTGTCCGCTGGACCATTACTGGGATTTCAAGCATGAGAGAAATCATGCAGCCAGCTTAAAGTGATAGCTCACCCAAAAATGAAAATCCTGCCATCATTTACTCACCCTCATGACTTCAAAATTGTATGCTGGTATTTTTTGCTGAGCATAAATTGGGGGATTTTTGAAGAATCTTTATGCACCTATTTTCCATGTAATGACACAACAGATAATAGTCCTATAAGGCTTTAGAAGACTTTAAATATGAGCTGTATTGTGGTTATTTTAGTGTTTTTAATCCGATTGTTGTATAGAAAAGAGCTGCATGAACATCCTTCATAATGTATCCTTTTGCATTTCATGGAAAACAGCCTGATCTCATTAGTATTTTCACATAATGTGTATATGTACATTTTTGTACATATGAGTGTTGTATATACTGTGTGTAGATATACTGTATGTATTGACATCATCTAAAATGTACATATTTAAATATGCACATACAGTATTTATAGTATAAAAAATCTGTATAATTACATGTTTTACACAACTAAAATGGACGATTTTTATGGTTTTTTACCATTTTTTTAGGCACAGCTATTGCAGTTAATACATTTAAAATTAAACTGCTAAGTTATGATTAAATGATGAATCCTTTGATACAAAACACAAAGAACAAAAAACTGTTCTAATGTCAAATTATACAAATGTGTTAAATAAATGTAATGGCAGTAAAGACTGATCACATTTATTAATTCCATGAATTTAATATTCTATGACTCTTAAAAGATTTGTAAATATTTGTAGTGTACATCTCTAGAGTTGCACTATATGCAAACCGCTTTAATGTTTTTTTAATGTTTAATGCTGTAAATACATAAAAAATGTATGGGTCAGTGTTTATGTAAACGTGTGGTAGAAACACTTTTCTTGTACACATACCTAATGAGATGACGTCGGGAGAAAAATAGCAGCATATAGGTTTATCTGTATGCTGAATGACATGAGGGTGAAGAAATAATGACTTCATTTTTGTTTTGTTTTTTTGGCAATCTATCCATTAAATTAATGGGAGCAAAGACGAATGTGACTGAAAGAGAAGCAAGATGCAAAAGAAAGGAAGATAAAATAAGAGGCACGGAAGAGGTAAAAGATTAAAGAGCGTTTGGACAGAAAGAAACCGAGCTTAAAAGAGAGAGAAAAAAAGACACGGTCAAGCGAGAGAGGCCTGAGTGATGCGGGAGAGAGAAAAATAAGCTGTTCTGCTTCATTTGTGCCAGCATTACCTGAGCAGCACACGAGGAACAGATACCAAGAAAAAGACTGAGTGAGGGATAGAAAGAGAGAGCGAGGGAGATGAGGAGACAGATATAGGTGGATACAAAGTGGTTGTGAGTGATTCCAAACAGGTCACTCTCTTTCCTGTCTTTTTATTAGCAGCCCAGTCACAATGACTCAGTGAAGCGGATCTTTTCAGGGGCCCGTGGGGACCGTGAGCGGCTCTGACAGAGAGAGATCACGGGTGGACCCCGAGCAGACCTGCCAGAGATTAGCATGTCTCTGGCAGGAGGAGGAGGGGCTCCTCTGGTCCATTTCTCCTCAACTGATGAGATAATATTTCTAATTAACCTTAAGAGCAACACTTGATGTCCAGTCCTGTTGTTCAAGAGCGGAGAGAAACTCATCTCACGGCATACTGAAAACAACAACAGTTTTCCTCCACAGATCAGCCTGAGGAAGCGGATGGCTCTGGATAATGGATGTTTGCTGGAGATGGTCAGAGAGGGCTGATGTTTGGACGAGTTCCATGTTTCAGCTCGAACGCACCATCCTTCAAAATAGCAAGAAAAAGAGAAGTATTGATTTAACACTAGATCTGTGGTCTCTCTGTGGAGCGGTTACTGGTCGTATCAACTAAATTTTCCAATAAAGAAGTGTTATCATTAATGTTACTTTACCTATTACTTTACAATGCATGTTCCTAGTCATGCTGTGAATGATGCAGTCCGTTTCAAAGAATGAAAAATTTGATCTCATTAATATGTAACAAAATGTAACTTCTATTTTGATGTCACTTAGTTCACACAGGCCAATAGATAATGTTCACAACAATAAAAAAACAATAGCTATTTAAACAGATATTTTCTTCTATATTTTGATGTGCATCCGAATGAAATGGATTATGAAATAAGAAAATGAATCAAAAAGGTGGGGACTTGGTGCTATCCATCAGTAGTTGATTGGATGGAGAAAGATCTGATTGCTGGAGATTGTATGAAAGTGATGGATTTAAGTGGACTAAATGATCGGAGAAGTCTGGCAATTGTCAAGTCAAGTCAAGTCAAGTTTATTTGTACAGCGCGTTCCGTCTCGCGGAGGGGAGCGAAGCGGTTCCGGGTGGAGATCTCGAAGACCGGAGGCGGCGGAGGGGGAGAGGTCGTCGCCCGGGGCCTGGCTCGCGTCTTCCGCTGCGGCTGCACCCAGGGTCCGTGGTGTCCCGGTGCCGGAGTGAAGGACATCTGGGAAGATCGCGTCCTGGGTGCACCGGGCCTGTGCAGAGAAACACACGGAGTAGAGGTGGTGGGAGAATTAGCAATTGTCACCAGAAAAAAAGTTCCAAATATGGTTGTAACTCCTTTTCTGACTTTTTTTTTTAAAGAAAGTGACAATAGCAGAGAATTCACTCCTGTAATTAAGTGGTGATAACCGTATTTGTAACTTGCGTAGTACAAAATAAACAAAACAAAACAAAAATAGTTGCATTATACAGTGTTTTATGCTTTGACATGTTGACCAAAGCTCTGCCATGCCATAAAAGTAACCTAAAATGAAAAGTACACAAGAATAAGAATTATATTAAGCTATTTTAACACTATTGTTAATGCTTCATTTTTCTGCATATTTATACCATCACACTACTGTAGCATTGACAGACAAAGCAAAGTTCAGAGATGATGAGGACATCTTTTAAATTTGGACAAATCCCAGGCACATGTTATGTGTGCCCTCTTATGCTATATTTCCAAAACATCCGACCCTGAGGCTAGAAGTATATACATAGCAGCAAATAAATCCAGAATCGAAATTCCAAGAAGATTTCCCCAAGCCAGAAGAGGTTCATGGTTTCGATTAACAGTGTTCAGCTCTGTAGGCATCTGGCTGGAGAGCGGGAATTTAAGAATTTAATGCCAGTTCTGTTCCTCTTCTTGCAGGGGGTTACTGCTTTCCAAACGGCTTCAGGCAAAGGGTTCTCCATGTATTTGTCAAATTGCTTTAACTTGTTTCTCTCCCTCGTTTCTTGCTAAGTTTAAACGTAATCTTGACTCCAAGCTGGCTGATATAATAACAAACCTGAACTGGGTCAAGGACTAAAGTTATTCTGTCATAATTACTGCACTTGTTGATGCCACCAATAAACAAGAACTCATGAGCTCACTGATACAGAGCCTGCTCACTTCATTGTCCTCACAATAAGTTCCAATAAGACTGACTGGATTTTAACAAATTAAGTTTGCCTGAAAAAGTCAGGTTTACGTGGCCCTGGTTGTTCACTTTACACCTTTCGGTGTAGTTTTTAGGCAGATAAAAACTGCAAAATGGCTCAGATTTCATGCCAACAGTCAAAATTCTAGCTCTGTGAGTGCCAGACTTAAATACTCTAGTTTAATTAGAACATCACATTAAGATTTATCTATTTTTATTCATATATTATCTATCATTTAAGATTTTAAATGCAGTCAGGTCAACACTTGACAGGATTTAAAGGGGTCATGAACTGAGAAACCAATATTTCCTTGATCTTTTGACATATAAGAGGTCATTGTACTATAAAAACATCCTGTAAGTTTGAGAACTCAAAACATTATTGTTAGTCTAAAAACAGCTTATATTGAAGGCAGTCTGCCAAAACGACAGTGTGTGGAATGTACGACTATGATGTAATAGTGCGGCTGAACACCACCTCCACAGATGAAGATCAACACCTGCTTCTACATCACTGCCTGTTTAGCCCCACCCACCGATTTGCACATGTAGTGTAAATGACGAGAGGCGAACGCAGGTCTATGCAGAATCATGTGATGACTCCAAAGATTTAACCGCGGATTCGTTTACAAACAAGGCACAATTTGACACGAGATTTTTAAAAAGATTGAAACTAAAATACGATGCTGTGCCGACTATATTGGATCCGACAGTAATGTCGCTCCACACAAGTGTGAGTAACTGTTTATTATGTGGTCACTATTGCTTTGTCTGTTAAACAGATTGTTTGATATGAGAATTTATGCGTTTTTAACCTAAATCACTGCAGTGTCCATCTGTGAAGGACGTAGGCTGTCAAACATACACAACTATTAGCCAATCACAGCAGTGGGCGTTTACTACTGGGTTTACAATCCACCACGCCTATTCAAGCAGAGCGTTCCGATGAGGGGGTTAAAAACAGAACAGAAAATAGCATGTTACTTCTAGATTATGATTGATGTAAAAATCTTGATAACATTACAAGTGGACCTCAGAGAACAGTACAAAATAAAAAAAACAAAGGCAGTTCATAACCCCTTTAAAATTTTTGCTTTTAATAAAATTGAATGTAAATTGAGATTTCAGAACATGAAAGACTGTTGACAAATTTCTCCTCTCTGCTGCATAGTATCACCACTGACCAAATATTTGCAGCAATGTAGAAATAAAAGGTCACCACTAATTGTAATATTTGTTCAATTACGGCCTGGTTTAATAATGACAGTTTCTACTTAAAGAAACTATACTAATATATAAAATTCCCCCTACATCTTATAGGACAGAGTATCATAACTCTGTAAAATCTTGCAGAAGCCTTACATGTAGGTTTTTGACCTCCGATTAGCATTGTTTTGGAACAGTAGAGCTCTTTCAAAGAGAAACCGATTTTCATGTTGATGTGCGATGTTGGGTTCTCTCTAGTGAACATATTGGCTCGTGCATCACCTGCTCTCTGCCGCTGACTAGCCTCACTGATAATGGAGAGTGAGAGCCGAGCAATTCCTCTAATAAATAAACAAATTTACCAGCGTTACTATCACCTCCAAATGCTTCAGGCATCACGGTGCACGGCAACATATGCCATTAACATTAAAATTTGATGTATTTCAATCAACTTTACTGCCACTCCACTGATTTCAAGATTATCTCTCCCTAAAATACACTAGTATAATTAGAACTTCAAATTAAGATTTATGAAAAGTGCCTCATAATGTTGGTATAGCAATAAGCTACCATACTCAGGATTCTTCAATTTTGCCTTGCATAAAATCTCAGTGTACATTTCATTTATGTTATACAAGCACTTCTTATCCATCAATTCACTTCCTACTCATATTTATTAATTTAGATGTCATACACAAATAAATATGAGGTTTAGTAAGTTTTTTTTTAAAAATACATTAATACTTTAAGTAAGGATGTATTAAATTGATCAAAAGTGAGAGTAAACCTTTTACAAAAGATTGCTATTTCAAATAAATGCTGTCCTTTGCTGAACTTTCTATTAAATCAACGACACAGAACACTGATAACAAAAATAAGAAATATTTCTTGAGCACAAAATCAGCATATTAGAATTCTTGTAAAGGATGATATGACACTGAAGAAGGTAATAATCAGAAGACAATGAAACCGAAACCAAATAGTGCAGAAATCACAGGAATGAATTACACTTTAAAATATATAAAAATAAAATAAAATTCCTATTTGTATACTTGTAATAATATTTTACAGTATTATTAGCTTTTACTGTATAGATCAACTAAATGCTGCCTTGGTGAGCATAAGAGCCTTGTTTCAAAAACATTAAGAAATCTTACCACCCCAAACTTTTGAATGGTAGCACAATTCATAAAATATGTACTGTTCTCAGTTGGATTCAGGTTATTTACTTCAGAAACCAATTTTAAGTAAAGATCAGAATGAATGAAAGGTGAACAGTCAGCCAATCGCATTCTAGAGATGAACATTTGACCATAAGTTAAGACACAGAACATAGTTTTCAGACAGAATCTATAGTGTAAAGCCTTGCATTAAAATGAAGAAGAGATGCATGCTTCAAGCTAATGTGATGTTTTCTAAGGAAAAATCTGGTTAAAGAAGCATTTCATGTTCTCCGAGTAAAATACAGTGGTGGAAAGAGTACTGAAAATGTGTACTTAAATACAAGTACTGTTACATTGCTGAAATAATACTCAATTACAAGTAAAAGTACTGGTGTCAAAACAGTACTTAAGTAAAAGTACTCCTCTCAAAAACTACTCCGAGTACTAGTTACCTAGTTACTTTTTAGCCGGAGATATGAATGAATATCTTTTTGGTAATTCATTAAATATCAAAGATCTATGAGGATAATAGCTACTTTGAACAAAACCCACTTTTATCTTATTGACAAAGTATGTGAATTAGTGGTCATGATACAGGAATTTCTACCTTCAATACCTTGAAAAATATCAATATCAAAGTACCCGTGAACCAGAAGTTGCAACTGACTTCAATGCTGTGATGTTTCCAAGTGAAATGGAATATTGAATAAAGGGCGGGGTTGTATTGTGGTGCACCTCCACTCCACCTCTTGCTCATAGCAGATTCACGGTTGGATA
>NW_015639763.1:221169-236579 GCF_001515625.1 Sinocyclocheilus rhinocerous | reverse complement strand
ATTTCAAGCTTTGAAATTGGTTTAATCCAAGTCTTCTAAAAAGACACATTCGCTTTATATGATGAACAGATTTTAACATAGGCTTTTATTTACATATAAATATTGATCAATTACCATTACAAAAATCTCAATCTTAAACATTTGCTCATTCTGTGTATTTGTGTTTTTAAAATAGGGTAACTTTGTTGCAAAAGCTTACAGCACAAGGAAACTTGATTTAAAATTTGATTTCAAACTGAATTGAATTTGCAAAAAAAAGACAAGTACACAGTCAGTAATAAAATTATAAAACAAATGACCTCAATTCAGTTCCAAATCATACCAATATCCCATTCCAAAACATTTCTAGCATAAACTTACATTGTAAAGAAATTAAAGTTCCATCTTTGATTGTTGAAAGACTTTCTGGTGCATTTCTACGGAGCCCCTAAAGGGACATGGTGGTGGAAAAAAATCAGATTGAGTGAAAAAATTTGAGGTGCGAGGAAAAAATATTTTTCTGATTTTTGCGTTCCCTCGCAAAACATTTGCGCTCTCTCGCAAAGATATTTGCGTTCCCTTGCAAAACTTTTGCATTCTCTCGCAAAACCAGTTGAGTTCGGACAAACACTTCCTGTTTACTTTACAGATTGTAGTGGTTCATACAGCTCCATACGTTCACAATGGAGCGGTTCATAGAGTTTTGTTTTGAACTTGGACGAAATAGTCAGTGCATGCTTATCAAGGCACGGTTTTGGGACATTCTAAAACGCTTAATGTAAACCACTGGATGACTAAATTCAGTACATACCTTATTAATAAAGCATACAGACAAGCAGAATAGCCCAGAATATGAACGTAACCCGGTAAATTGAATTGCACTTTAAGCGTATCCCTCATAGAAAGAAAACGCTTAATGGACTAAGATAGTGGTATAAAAAGGCCAAATTCGGTATACAGTTTATTAATAAATTATACATGAAAGCAGGTAAGTCTCCGAATCATTCAAAGCTGCAGATTCATTCATTAACAAAACACTGCTGTTGCTTGGAGACGCACACCAGTTCTGTTGCGGATTTCGTTTGAACTATTATTTCCTTGTAAAATATAACAAACAATAGTATCTTCAAACTGCTAACACTTTGCAGTTTAGAATTATGCCCTACTGTAAGTGACGGAGTATTTTATGTTTCAGCGATTTGATCGCGCCGGTGCCTCATGCGCACATATTCATTGCAAATGGCCTGTTCATTATTAAAATAAAACACAGAATCACCAATACAGATAAAATGTTACACAGTCAATTTAAATAATCCGTATTATAGTCTGTGCCATACAGCGTGAGCCCCGGTCCACTCCAGTGCAGCACATTTTTGTTCATTATGATTTTTTTTCGTCGCTGTCGGAGAGGAGAGAGACGCAGCTTGTATCGGTGTAGCCTATATACGGTAGATAGCCAACTGTGGAAAATGAGTAATGGGACCGTGTCAGATATTTCAGCATCGGTATCAAAATATATTTATGATAACACTAGAATACCATGTAGTTTGTTTCTCCAAACTTTGAGCCCATAAATGACGCTGAGCTCCCTCACTGTCTGATCTTCACCTGCTGCAGCGGCGCTTTTCCCGGTTCAGATATCAGGGCTTTTATTGGTCCGTTTACGATCGGGATCATCTTTATTGGCTACTGAAGTGCCGTCAAAGGTTTGAATATCAATTCAAATTGTGGGCGTACTCAGTAACGAACTATGATTTAAAAGTAACGAAGTAGATTGCTTAATTTGTACTTAAGTACAAGTAAAAGTACAGCTTTAAAAATATACTAAAAAAAGTACCCGAAAAAACTACTTAATTACAGTAACGTGAGTAGTTGTAATTCGTTACCTCCACCACTGGTAAAATATAATTACAACCCAGTGCATATTAGCCATCATTACCTTTCAATATGAAAGTGAAAGTGACATGAAAGTGACATGACATGTGGCCAAGTATGGTGACCCATACTCAGAATTAGTGCTCTGCATTTACCCATCCAAAGTGCACACACACAGCAGTGAACACACACACACCGTGAACACACACCCGGAGCAGTGGGCAGCCATTTATGCTGCGGCGCCCGGGGAGCAGTTTGGGGTTCGGTGCCTTGCTCAAGGGCACCTCAGTCGTGGTATTGAAGGTGGGAGAGAGTGCTGTACATTCACTCCCCCCACCTACAATCCCTGCCGGTACGAGACTCGAACCCACAACCTTTGGGTTATGAGTCCGACTCTCTAACCATTAGGCCACGACTTCCCACTGCTTGTACTGCTGGCATTCACATTTTGAATATTAATGATACAGTACATTTGCATAATGTGCTGCGTATGGTATAATATAAGCATGGTCTGTACATTTATATAATTCTTCTAAGGCAGGGGATTCCTGTCCACACAACAGACGTCCAGTTTTGAGCTACGGCTGCTGAAAAGCAAAAGAAATTGTGCTTTATTGAACTGGAGCTTGTCAGCATTTTCGGAGAGCTAGTAAAGTATAATTGTGTCATCCTTTACAAAGCAGTGTTGGGTTGACAGCAGCCACAGAAGCCTCATTACTCTGTGTTTTATAGGGCTGTTTGAGGATGGCAAGATCGTTTGGTGATGAATAATGTCTTTCTCACTGGGAGCTACAGTAAAACATACAACAGCACCGGCTCTCCCAAAGATACATGGATCATCTCAAATGAGATCGAGTCCACAGAGGAATTAAGCACGGTTTTCGTCTGACACCCCTTGACATGCATATAGGCAGGAGAGAGTGGATGAACAGAAAATATTTTGAGCCGCATGTCGAGAGAGTGGCAGACGGACAGTTCACGTTGAAATTAAACACAGCAACACCTGGATAAAAAAAAACACACCTGGAAAATAAATTGTTGTTTTCCCATCCTAAAGGGAATAAAACACCAGAATATCTTTGTACTGTTTATTACAGCTATTTTGATTAATGGCAAGAATTAGTCAAGAAAAATGAAATCATTTCAGTAATACAATAATACATATAAAAACAAAGTAATAAACAACAAATAATAATAACAATATCATGAATTATTTGTGCATTGTCATTATGTGATTACCATTTAACAATCCTTGCAAATAAGACAGTGAAGGATTGTTTCCGTGTGGATTGTGTAAAAGTGTTTTTGCTGTGTCTCAGACCCCAGTGGAGTTGTAAACAGGTCATATAAATCCAAAACAGGCTCATTTGACAGTTTAATGGAAGTCTTCATTAATTTTCTCCTGGAAACACATAGTGGGCTGAATCAAAAACGAAGAGCAGTGAAACTTTATTAGATGTTATTAAGGCAGGGAGCCACTCCTGAGACCCCCGACTTCAAATAATGTATTAAGTTTGAAACTTAATTTTGTATGCACAATTGAACGGGGGGGCCCCAAGAGGAAGAAAAGATTTAAGATCCACAGAATGGATATGGGAATGGTTTTTAATATTACCAAAGTTAAAATGCGATACGATTAAAAGAATGAAGCAGATCTTCCATTAATTTGCTGAAGGAATGGAGCCCTGGATATAAGATCCTTTTAAACTGATTTACCCCAAAGTTCGCCTGAATAGACTCTGGTTTTGATAGACAGGCGATGCCAATGAATTAGTATAATGAAATCTGAAGCGAAAATGAAAATGTCATTTCACAAGAAAAACGATCCAGTGAACATTGTTTTAAAGCATCATCAGTACAAGGCCTGTTATACAAGACATGATTTTGGGGGGAAAAGGATCAATGGAGCATTGTTAAGGAGGCCTGCAGCATTACATATTGACTAAACGAACATCTGACAGTGAGTCTTAATTAAGCCAACACACACCGGTCTGCCTTAAGACCTGCCTTATGGCTCCTGTTAATTAACTCCAGCAATGCACCATCGCTCAGCCCTTAAACGCACACAAAAACCTGCAAAAGTTTTGCTGCAAATCACTCATTCACACAGTCAGTAAAATAACAAATTGTTCCAGTGATTTTCAATTATATTTATCTCTGACAGAAATCAAAAGATAAATTGGGTTAATTAATAAAATGTACATAATGATTCCATTTATACTGTCCGATTAATAACGTTTTATAAGCATGATGTATTATTAACAAATCGTAAATCATTGCAGTCTGAGTTAATCTCCCCCATTCATTCAAGCCATCCTAAAATAAATGTTTTTTTTTTCTTTTATGCTCCCACAGTCTTGTTCTAGATTAATGAGCTAACCAAGTCTAATCTTGATTATGGTGCTACGAACTCCTATAATTCCTGCCTCGGTTTCCTCTTTCACAGTCAGGAAAACTTATTTTGACTCTTCAATCTTCTGCAGTATTTCCAAGTGCCTGGCTGGTCCATGAACCCAACTGCACTGGCGTTACAAAGAGAGTCTGGAAGCATAGCCCATCAGTGTGCGATTTCACTGGCGTCCTCCAATAGGTAATAGAGGCAGAAGGCAGAAATCATCAATCAAAAGGCGGGTCACCATTCATAGCCATCTCAGGACGGGCACTATATAACCGCAGCTGCTAAACAGCACTAATTTCCCAGAATGAAATACGTTGCGGCCACAACGGCCATTTGCAGGATTTGTATCGGAGGCCATATTTCAAGGTCATGCTTCGGCTTCTGCCTATTAAAGCCTGTTTGAAACATTGAAGGGGCAGTTTATGTCTCGCTGGCTTCTCGCTGAGGTCTACGCACCGGCGCGATGGCTAATGTAAAGAGCGCTGAGTGATGAAAGAGGAGGGAGAGGGGAGGGAAAGGGAGGAAAAGAAATGATCGAAGGAAAAAGGAGGAGGAGGGAAGGAGTTCCAGTTAAATGTGGATTAATGGACAATGGCCTTTTTTCACTGTCAATGAGATTCGAGCATCGCTGGGATGTAAGTGTTCACCACAGAACAGCCGGATCGATGCAGTGTAATACTTAAAACTCAATGTGAGTTCAAAAGATGTCATCAAAAAAATAAACAAATATTTATGAATGCTGCCTCTCTTAGTGGTCTATGGCAGGAGCCTTCAACCGTTTTTTTTGGTCAAGCATTGAACAGTTACAAAATGCATATGCAATTATTATTTTAAAATAATATTAGAATTAATATAGTAATTTAAAATATATTTATTATAATGTATTAGTACATTAAAATTACATGTAGGATACACGTCATGTAGATATTGAAATATTTAGCTGCATTCACATCCGAAACCAAGTGAAACAGAAATACAGATCAAGGTAAATGAAGTGCTTTGGATCAGTAATATCTTGTTGAGTTCAACATTTTTGACAAAATTATTAGAGACCACATAACTGCTACGAAGATGTTTGGGTTACTAAGATTTCCCAGCACGGTTTCATCAACGTCGTCACATTTCTCAAAGCGTGTCAGCAGTTGCATGCACACTGAGGTAAATACAAATTAGGCTATCTTTCTGGGGACAGGTGTGTATTACAGTACAATGTTAGTTAACAATAAATGCAGTCTAGCTTTTAAAATTCTTTGCACTTGGTTACTTAGTCGATCCACTGTGCACATGCGCACAGTTATTAATCTGCGTCATGCTGCAAACTTCTTAATTCAGTGTACTGTTGTTTTCAGTTAGGATATTGTGCTCATTACTCTGATTCAATCTGTGCAGCACTCGGGGAAACTCGGCTAAACTAGTGGCAGGTGTTGTTCTTATTGGAAAATGACTGTCTAATTCTTCACATAATTTCTACTGATGCGTCTGTGGTTTTGGGTGAAGGCATGAGATCACAATGAGCCTCCTCCCATGTTTACCCTTGTATACCGACTACAAATGGGGCATGAACACCGTGCTCAGCATGAATGCTCGGCCTCACTTGAAGAAATCATGTCGGTTTAACGTTTGGAAAAACTGCACCGCCACCTGCTGGCTAACCTCATAATCTCACCTCTGCCAGACCACTGCCATATGCAAATATATGGACAAGTTACACTCCACTCATTCCAGAGCAACTGTGCTCATTCATCCGTACCTCAGAGCTGAAGTGTTTAGCCCCTGCCGGCAGAATGACCCCTGCACTTCTGTGAAGACTTGATCACTGTCAACTTTCGGCTGCAATATGAAAACAAACCTCTGCAGAGCTTTTCAGACTAAAGACAAAGGAAAAGATAAACAAGTCATGGCACATTAAATGCACTAAAACGAGTCTGTTTTCTATTTACTTGTATCTTCACATTAGACTGTACAATATTACATGTTTTCTGCAGCACCAGTACAGCCAGATGGTGGTTTATACAACTGAACATTTTAGCTTTATTGCTTTTAGACTATATTATTCCATGGAACGTCTATTTTCTGTTACACACAAGTACTGTGTGCAACACCTATTAGTCACGTTTAACAGATACATGAAAAGAAATGTAAATATTGGTCACAAACAGATCACTTTTAATGATTTTCAATTCACGGGTATAAACATGTTTTATAAATGCAACGGAATACACAATGGTGCTTTATTCATCTATGCCACTTTGCAAGCTTAAGTTAGTGTGGATTTACTCTGATGGACTTGATTGTAATTAGTAAGGTGAGATCCTTTGGATCCACTGAGGAAGCATTGTTGGAGACTGCTATTGTTAAAAAATTTAAAAAAACTTCATTTACACAAACATTGCCAGTAGATGGAGACAAGATGTATTGTTGCAGTGTGGCCCTACAGGGCACTGTCACTTAAAATGCAAAGTGCTTTCCTTCTGCAGTCCTGTTCAGAGAAGGGCAAACTGCAGAAATGATCAAAACTGCATGCAATATTTGATGCTGCAGTACACTGTCTCTGTGGTAATATCCTAATCTGCAAGATGTATGTTAAAGATCGCTTGATCTGGAAAGCATCTGTACAAATGTCTGACAGACATCTTTAAGATGTCCGTTTTAAATACATTCTAACCCTGATAGCAAGCAACCATTGAATCAATGTTAAAAATTGTTGATTTGTCAATATTAATTGCATTGAATCAACATCACTTTTGCACCCACAATTAATGTTGAAAAAATGTTGACATTTCAACAAACCACCTGTGATCAGCGTCTGCTTTAGTTGGGATCTTGACTCTTTGTACTTTAATGTTAGGTTTTTATTGTCACTTGTAACAATGTGCTAAAATATATTTGTTGAGGCAATGAAAACTAAGATCCACTGGGATCAGGTGATGGTGATCATGAATGTAATCATTGCGAGGTTATTTAAATAACTGCTCACAAGTGTGTTGTGTTTTTTATGTGTGATGCTACAGTGTGAGATTAAAGCAGTGGTACAGCTATCATACTTCTATGAATTAACAGAACATACAAAAAAAAAACTCATTAAATTGCTGAATCAATTAGACATCAAGAATCAGCGTATGAAACTCAACAATGGTGACAATCAACAAAAGAAAATTTTATGCTGAAATGCATGGGTATCAACATATACAACACTCATTCATGACTATATTATTTCTCAACTTTATTACAGCTTGACACCCATCACAAAAAGTAATCTACTCCAACTTAACCTTAAAACATCTCTTTCTTTATTAATGCATGCGTTTATATTGAAACAGTATTGTAAGCACTGAAAGAGAATTAACGTAATGAAGAGTCAAGAGCCCAACTAAAGCAAACACTGATCACAATAATGGTGGTTTGTTGAAATTTAAACATTTTTTCAACATTAATTGCGGGTGCAAAAACTCAACAATGGTGACAATCAACAAAATAAGATTTTATGCTGAAATGCATGCTGGGTATCAACATAGTACAAAACTCATTCATGACTCCCAGCATGCATTGCAGTTGATCTGTTTATCTGAATTAGTTTGATGATTGTCACCATTGTTGATGTTTGTATGATGAGTGTTGATGTCTAAATCTTTCTGTATATTTTGCCACAGTATCTTTGCATTTGTGAAACAGAACATTTACATCAATAATGAAAGATCAACTTCAACACTTTTTAGACGTCAAATAGATGTCTCCGTGATGAACATAACGGCCACCTAATGTTGAACGTTATTCATGTTAATGCCCCTTTAAACGTTTTGCTGTAAGTTTCCTCTCTGGCAGACGTTTCAATATGCTATCAGAATAGTAAGGCCAACACAGAAGGTAGCAAATTGCATTTTATGTTAAAATACTTTAATCCTATAAGACTAAAACTCAGTCAAGCTGGTTTAATTAAGTCTTCCTGCAGTCAACAAAGACCTCTATGTCAATGTCCTCCAGAGTCAGTAGTCTGATTCTGACATTTTCAACAGGACCCCTTTAACTTACTCCTTTTGTATGGCTGAATTTCACCAAGCTGCTTCATTATATAAACCTTGAATGTCCTTTCAGAGACACAAATGACTTTCAACACGCAGTGTGATGTTTTTTATAGGATGTTTGATACAGTAGCCTATATGGCTCAAAAGACACTCAAGCTTCTGTTTAAGTTAATCATGTCAGGTTAATGTTTTGTTTTATTTTCATGTGGGACAGATATACAGAAATGTTGATGGACACAAGACAATATTCAAGTTACTTTACAATACTACTGTAAGCAAACACAAAGGGACCCAGATAGCACACGTATGTAAGGTGTCTGTTCAAGATTATTGATCTGGAAAGCATCTGCTTTGTACAAACATCTGACAGATGTCTTTAAGATGTCAGTTTTACATATACATTCTAAATCATAAACATCTTAAAGACATCTAATAAATGACTATTTGACATCTGATGATAGGAAACATCCTATAGACGTATTGCAGATGAGCAAACATAAAAAAAAATATGCCTTGCACATGTAAATGCAGACGTCAAATAGATGTCTCCGTGATGTATGTGTGCTATCAGGTGAAGGCACTGGCAGTGCTATTCTAACAAGCCCTCTACACTCCGTAATCAAATAAATCTGGTTGTACTTTCAATTATATGTATTTTAACCTTGAAATGTATCTATACAACCTTTGTCCTGTCTGGTTAGGCATTAAACATCTCTCCAAAACTAAATGAGGTATAAGGTCACAACAACACAACTAGTCACCAAACAATACAATCTCATCTCTTTCATCATAAAGATTGTTGTAGTAAAATCATAAACTCTGTGACCCTATGAGTTAATAAGTCAATGTACAAAAGTATATACGTTTAAAGTGTGGCCCATGTGCACAGTCATGCCATACCTAGGCCAAATGTGACAGCTATAAGCCATGTTTGTGCTACAAGGTCTCTTCATGACACGTCAACTACACAGGCCTTCATTAAAACAGATTTGTTTGATGTTGATGCAATATAAACTGTGCATTGTTCTCAATGGTTTTCCTTTTCCTGTTTGTTCACCCATAACAAAATCATGTTACAATATTACATTCTTTAGAACAGCAATTACCTTGAAAAAGGAGACTAGTTTAAAGCTCTTGAACAGGGGTGCGTTTCCCAAAAGCAACTATGGTCACAAGTTCAAAACATTTCTAATAATGTGAAAATCAGATATTCTGTATTTCCTAAACCATTTATTCTCAACCAGGAGGCCAAAACATGATTTAAAATAAGACAAAACAACTAAAAATCTATATATTTCTTAGTATAACTCACCACCTCAGCAACTGTTTCATTTTTTTAGAACTAATTTTTTTAGAGGGCTTGAAAAAATATATGTGAGGTAGTCTGATTTTAAAAGTGTGATTTCTAGACCTAGAAATGTCATGTTAATTAATAAAAATCTTACTCCATGTATAAATGAATACACATCTGTATAGTTTTTAAAGCTTTTAAAACGCAGAAATTGCGAGGAAAAAATATTGTTTAAGAATCATTATTCTTAATAATTATCAGTAAATCATGAACAGCTTTAAAAGTCATGGGACCTTTCAATATTATTGAGAATGTGGACAACGAGGGGCCTTGGACTCAAAAAGGTTAAGAACCACTGTCGTGTGCAGGCGAGATATAAAGGAGTCTTGGAGCTATGGCTCAACCACTAATACTCCCAAGTTGTTGTTGAATATGATCCTTCCATCCACCTCTTTGCTGCAGTCAGGATGTCTCAGTAAGTCCAGCACTCCTTTCTTCAGGTCTTCAGGAGCATTCTTACTGAACTCTATGACCTCGGTAAGGAAATCCAGCAGCAGTTCTCCCACCTGGTCTCCCTCAGTGAAGCACTCTGTGATGTCCATCTGGGACAGAAGCTCATAGTTCTGGTAGGGGATGCTCTCAGTATCTAGGAAGGTCTTTATATCTCCTGTAGTAACACACTGGCTGATCTCAGTATTACAGAGTTGTTCTCTAAAGGTTGTCCATAATTTCCCCCATCCACTCTCACCTACAGTAAGTAGAAGCAGAACTGAGGTCATTTTTACATTAAACAGAACAGAAACATTTTTTTTCTTCAAATGTTGAACCCACTGTACTGCCCTACAAATGTGAAACGCTTAATGAAAATTTGAAAAAAAACAAACAATCTTTTTTTTGACCGATTTTACACTCCATTTCTCTGAGCCTGAGCATAGTTGAGCTAAACCTGTTAGACAAGGTCCACTTAAGCAAAAGGTGTAGTTACTTAAAAGGTACATAATTTAGGTTATGCACTTTGGCGAAGATTTGAACTTGAACAGCATTTACTGTACCTGACACCAGAATGATTAAGAGTTTCCCATCTTTGTGTAGAAGACTCCGAAAAAATGAGACAGTGGCCTCTGGATCTTTGACGTAGTACAGCATCTGTTAAACAGACTGATATTAATATTCTGCAAACACAACAAAAATTTTTTGATATTATACAGACCTCAGTAATATCACTTTAATTGACTAATATCAATTTAAGTTGATGAAATGAATGAAAATGTCACATGAAATTAAAACGAATCTTTATTAAAATTAATCTTTTCTCTAAATGCGTGTTATTCTGAACTTATTGTGAACGATTCATCCACGCATATGTTTAATTTTTTGTGGCCTAGTAATTCTAAATTAAAATGGCATAACTCAATCTCCGTAAAACAGTAGGCTTCTCTCTGTTGATGTATGCCAGACTTGTCCAATCATTTAGTCTACTTAGGACCCATCCCTTTCTTACAATCGGCTGCATTTAGATCTTCCCCTCCATCCAATCAACAACCAATTAACAGAATCATGAATTTCTTTTTTGATAATCCAATTCACCCGAAAGTAGGTCAGAAAAATGGAAGTAAAGATCTGTCGCTACTTCCTTTATGTCACAACTTTAAAACAATAATTTGTTGGTAGCTCAAAACCTGTATCATGTGAATGAAGTCCATCTTTTTCCCAGGGTTTTTCTCTTGAAGACTGCAAGTGTGGGTATTTGGTCAAGGCTTTTCTTACAATCGGCTGCATTTAGATCTGCCTCCATCCAATCAACAACCAATTAACAGAATCATGAATTTCTTTTTTGATAATCCAATTCACCCGAAAGTAGGTCAGAAAAATGGAAGTAAAGATCTGTCGCTACTTCCTTTATGTCACAACTTTAAAACAATGATTTGTTGGTAGCTCAAAACCTGTATCATGTGAATGAAGTCCATCTTTTCCCCAGGGTTTTTCTCTTGCCAATGTTTTTCAAATTCAGATGCCGTCATCTTTTTCCATGTAAAGTTTATATAATCAAGATCTGGAGTTGTTGACACTCGAACTAAACAGATAGAGAACAGCATAAAAAGCCATTCATTGGTAGAATTAGTAAAAGCATATATGGTTGGCTTATATGAGCATCAATAAATTGACTGGTACCTTTATATTTGTGCAGCATGTCATTGCTTGGTTCCACCACTTCATTGTCGACTTTGGCATGTGGATGTTTCAGGTGTAGCTGAGCTAGCATCTCTAGATCAATCTCACCTGGAAATTAGATGAATATGGAGAAGTGAGAACTCTGTTAGGTATTAAAATCTGATATACTGTATGAAATGATGATATAAACTGAATCTTAATAATTCAGTCTCTATGAAAAGTATACCTGCTCCACTCCCTACTCCCATTACATTGAAAACGGATCTCCCCCCTCCAATGCTGCAGAGAGAGAACATAATAAAGGCAAGATAATATTTTAATATCTTGTCATTGTTAAATCTGCTGGCACACTCTGTATTACAAATCTAGGACAGGCTAAATGAATAAAATATGACATTCATCAAGAACGATAAAGCACCTTGCCAGTATGTCTGGTAGCGTATTATGAATGAAGTCCTGCATGCACTGGTGCTCTGATGAACGCTCCAGAAAAAGCTCAAAAGATTTGAGGTATCTTGGATAATCTTCCACAAGTGATCTGAATGGAGCTGCCATGGTTTTCACCTGCTGAAACTGGTGCTTTAGAATAATAAAATGAGTTATGAATTCACCCAAAATGAAACAAAGAAATAAATAAGATATTTTGAGAAATGTCTCAGTGTTTTTTATTTATTTATTATTATTATTATTTTCTTAGTCCATGTAATGGAAGTCAATGGTCACCAAAACTGTTTGGTTACCAACATCAAAATATAATCTTTTATTTCCCACAGAATAAATAAAGTCATACAGGTTTAGAATGACATGAGGGTGAGTAAATGATGACAGTTTTTTTTTTTTCTTTTTCTTTTTGGTGATCTGTCTCTTTAAGATGGTACATACAAGTAGGACGTGTTCCTTTGCTGGAAGAACATTTCCTATTAACCAATCACCAAATTGATTTTAGGGGCGGATTTTGAAGAACAGTTTAATTAAACAATCACTGTCTTTGGATTTTAGGAGTTGGGTTAGGGCCGTGGACACAATCTGTTTGCTATTTGCGGTCACAGCAACAGGTGTAATTTAACACAGTCTGAAATGATTAAACAAAAGAAGACATACAAACTAATAAAAAACAAGAAGAAATTCATGGTTATTCAATCTAAATTATTATGCTTATAATATAATTTGCAAGGAAACATTCATATTCTCAACTCGATGACACGAATAAAAAAAGCTATTCAGTAAAACGTATTGCATTTATGAATGACGACTTATATTCACTAGTTAAGTGTCAAACAGTCATCTCAGCAGTATGACTTTCTGTGTTACATTCAGATGATAAGATCACATTCATCAACAGTTTCAATGAGAGCCTGACACACCGATTCGCTCCTATTTGTAGAATGGTATCATTATTTCTAACTCTGGGTGACTGACTCTGGGTGTGCGCCGCCGCCTCTATACATCAGCGCTCTAATAATTACACGGAGAAAGCAGAAGTGTGCCGCAGCTTACCTTCACTTCTCTCCGCTTTCACACTGCCAGTGAGACGCTGGGCCGCCGCACATCCACGCAGAGATGAGCCCCGCCCACATCCTTAAAGACGCAGTGCTACAGAAGACAAGGCAAGGCAAGGCAAGAATCAACCAGGAGGACCATTTAGAATAGATGCTCCTAGAATGTCTACTTACAGGAGACGTCCTCAAACATAACAAAATATATTTAGTGAAAAATCATGGCTCTCCACTACTTAAAATTATTTTTTTTTAATCAGGCGGTTCACCAGCACAAATATTTATTTTATTAGTAGTCTAAACACATTTACAAATATATTTTTTTCATACATTTATTAATTTAGACTGTATCACGTGCCACTAAGTCATCAACGTGTCACTAGACAGGAACAGACAATAACTCAAATAAGACAACGTGCTCAGCTCATTGCTGCCCTCATGTGTTCATTTTACTTCACACCTCACACTCATGTGAGTGAAATTACAGCACACTATGATTTCCCTAAAACATAACACAAAACACTCAACTTACGTTCAATTCATGTTAAACCCTAGGCCACATAATGACAAGCAGGCCAGTATTAAATAACCCATGCCTGAGAACAAGTAAGGCTTTGAGATAATATTAAATAACATGACAAATAGCCTATAGCTTATATACAATGCAAATACTTTTTTTGCTTGTTTGCTTGTGTATTCATTCATTCATTCATTTTATCCTTGTTAATGAACTTGTCTGGCAACAGTTCAGACAAACATTGACATTAAAGACAACTGAGCACCAATCTGTCATAAAAGATTGAGAATAGGCATGTATTCATTAAAATTCATCTTACAGAAACATAATAGTGTAATAAACTAAATGTCCCACAAAGCGTCCTTTGTGAATAATAATATGTATATATATATATTTTTTTATAGTTACATCAGATCAATTTAAAGTTTAAATCAGCACTGATTGAAACGTGAGACACTAGTCTGGGCCTCATCAGTTTGATCCAAATATAAAAGAAAAAGAGAACAAGACACAAACTCCGTGATCATTCTTTAATCTGTCTTTTACCCTTTTCTGTATTACAAGAAACAGTTAAAGCAATTTTCCCATTTCTTTTCTCAGTCAGTTTGATCATGTCAAACTTTGTTAAACAGATTTGGCTCCTGGTGAATAGAAATTCATGATTAAAATTAGACAACCCACAAAGATTCATGGGAAATCTTCTGCAGAATTATTAAGGCTTAATGGAAAAATTAAGCCTGACAGAATCACACCACCCAGACACGTGTCCCCTAGGTGGCACTGACAAGTCTGGTTAAATTCATCTCATCCTTGAGCAGAAATGACAGGCTTTACTAATAAAAACTGATTAAACAAAATATTTAAACGATCCAACATCCTGAAGTGGAAGGATCTGATGGATTGCACATTATTAAAGGCATTCAGTGCTGTGACCATGGCCAGACAACAGAACATTTAACACAATTCAATTTACTCCAGATACTCTTACTTCACTGTCTTACATATCCATTCACACAATAACAGGACTGTTTGTGTTATAATATCCGCTTTGTTTCTGTTTCTATTTTCCACCTTTCATCTAAGTTTCCATCTTGCTCCATCTGCTGGTTTATGAAGGGTATTAAAAATGGAATATGGACTGAGTCCAGCCTCTATAAATGAGCATGAATATTGTTTCATAAGGACAGTCTTATTAAAGGAGTAGTTCACCCAAATATGAAAATTAGCTGAAAATGTACTCTCCCTCAGGTCATCCAAGATGTAGATGAGTTTGTTCGTTCATCCTCACCAACGGATCCTCTGCAGTGAATGGGTGCCGTCAGAATGAGAGTCCAAACAGCTGATAAAAACATCACAATAATCCACAAGCAATCCACATGACTCCAGTCCATCAATTAACATAGTTTGTAATAAATCCATCAAGTCATTTTTTTTTTTTTTTACTTTAAACCGTTGCTTTCAAATAAAATCTGTGGCCTCTTATTCTGACGGCACCCATTCACTGCAGAGGATCCATTGTTGAGCAAGGGATGTAATGCTTAATTTCTCCTAATCTGTTCCAGTGAAAAAACAAACTTATAGTGAGGAAATTTTCAGCGAATTTTCATTTTCACATGATCTATTATTCCTTTAAATGTGCTCCTTGTTAATGAATTAGGTA
>NW_015639763.1:217105-221104 GCF_001515625.1 Sinocyclocheilus rhinocerous | reverse complement strand
AAAAAAAAAAAAAAAAAAAAAAATTGACAGCTATGAACTTATGGTATAAAGGCATAACATTTACCTAATTTCCGTCCAAATAGCTGAAATCACCATCCATCTTTGATGCAGATTAACATGATTAACGAGAAACATCATTTCCCACAGAGTATCACAATTTATTAGCATTTTCGTTCAACTCTTCAAGTACACACAATTAAAACAGAAAGTACTATGTAAACTAAAGGTCAGTGTTTTACAGGCAACTGTATATAGTGCTGAGAGCATACTGAACATTTTAGAAGAAGAAGCCATGTAAACAAGTCAGTTCTAAGGGGCAACAAAGAAAAACCAAGGAAATCAAACGAACAAAACACACTGTTGACTTTGTTACTATAGGAGCAAATTTTCCATAAAAATGCAAGGCCACTTTTGGAATAATCCAGTGTATGACAAAATCAATCCAGCATGCACACGCACAATTGGGCTTTCAAAATATATATATATTGCCGTTTTTTCCAGGGTTTGTCAGCAACCCCTGAAATAAATAAATAAATAAATAAATAAATAAAACTATTATAAGCTATACACATTTTAGCTTCTCACATCAGTGGACTAATTTAGAAATACGCCAAAGCCTTTTGATGTAATCAGTCTAAGAGCAGCAGATCATCCGGAACAGAGAGGAACTGTTCTGGGCTGCGTTTTCCAAAAGCATCGTAAGCTTAAGTTGATCGTAGCTCAATTGGTTTCAATGTGTCTACGATGTACTTAAGCTTACGATGCTTTTGGGAAACGCAGCCCTGTTCTGTTCTTGATGTAGACTTACCAACCAACACGGACGGCAGCAGAAACACCGATGGGACAAAAAGAACAAAATCCAAAACTGAAAGAAAAAATACATATGCATGTATGAAACACATACAGAATACATTCTTACGGTGGAGTAAGACCCCATGAACCAGAGGTCTTGTGTAGCTTAAAAACCACAAGTTATCTTATTATAATGAGGACCGTTGAGATTTAGGAAAAGTTTCGTCACATGGCAGTACAAGGAGCGAAGCGAACCTTGACACTGTAGGTCTTGGAACAGATAGTCAAGACAATTATGCCAGCAAGAAGTCAGTCAATAAAGCCAAAAAAGGACTAGCAGGGATATTATTAAAATACAGAACCAGCACCTGTACTTTATTGAAAATGATGAACATTCATAGTGTTGAAGCACCTCTCCCGGTGTTATGCTCATGCAGACTCTACACAAACGCATTGGTCCACTGTGTCTGTGCTAAATGAGTTCCTCTAACCGCAGGATATTGCAGGAGGCAGCTTTCAAAAACCCTTCTGCGCGTCACAGGAACACAGTTCATTATCTGCTGGTGTTGGAGCAGACCTCATCAATTTTTCAGCTGCTAGACGGAGGTTAAAGGACAAACTGAGGCGTGTGAAAGCAGCACACGAGCAGATCATCACCTTAACCTCTCGCAGCGTCTAAATGAGCTGTGTTTTGGTTTACTGTGCGGATCATACACACGTTCAGAGACATTCCACACGAAAACAACAGTTTACAGCAAAGTCCTTGCATCACAATGAAAAAAACCCCCACAAAAAAATCAGTTTGAACATAAATCAAGAGGGAACTAAAGAATGACTAAGCACTAATATAGTGCATAACACATCAGTCTTTTCTTGTTCTCTGTTAAAAAGTCACTTTCAGATCGCCTTAAAGGGATAGTTAACGCAAAAATGAAAATTCTGTCATTTAATCACCCTCAAGTTGCTGCAAACCTGTACGACTTTTAATTTTATCAGTGGAACATACAAGGATACATTTTAATAATGTACTAGTTGTTCTTGTGAATGCAATTATGAACAGCGACTGGAGCATTCAAGCATAAAAAAGGATGCAAAAGCATAATGAAAGTATTATAATTATGGAATAATATAAGTACAATTTATACATACACCTTCTGCATTATATTTCAAACCTTATTATTCATACAATAACTTTGTGAGACAATCAAACTTCAATTTAAGTAATTTTTTCACTACAAATCTTGAGTTATTTTGAGTCATCTGATGGATTCAGTTCACAAAGCTGTTCTGAATGACTTATTCACTAATTAGACTCAATGATCGTGTTGTCCGGTCGTGATCCAGTCATACAGGTTTGAGGGTGAGTAAATGATGACACACTTTTCATTTTTGGGTGAACTAGGCTTTTAATGCGACTGATACAATAGATTCGGCACAACTTTTATTTCCTCTTTTTTTTCTGATGTAAGAAAAATCACGGCAAGAAAATGTCAAAGTTCTCCATCTGGTCCATGGAATGTCAGCTGTGTCTCGTACCCTTTTTAAATGTCACGGTTTTCACGACGACGTCCACTGATCCAAAACCTTTGTCCTTGCTGTTGTGCACACAACGTTTTGTGTACGCTGCAGATTTCAAGATCGAATTGTTCTTTGATATCTATCTGTTACTCCTTGTGTCTTTTTCTTTTTTCCAAAATCCAAAGTGTGCCTTGGAGAGATGAACATATTAAAATGTTGCACGTAGTCCAGCTTGTGCTTTGAATGTACATATAAATGTCACAGAGAGCTTGATCACATGTCCACATCCCCGTCATAGGCCAGAGTCAAGGGCTTCTGTGGTGGAGATGCACTTTTACTCTGTTTGGACGGTTTGCTGGCATAAAGAGAAAGAGAAAAAAGAGAGATCAATAACATTTAAGATATCAACTGCTGCCCTCTATTGTATTTCTACACTTTACCACTAGATGGCAGCAACAAGTTATTATAAGTCAGACTAAAGGTTACAAGTCGACAAATAGTCAATAGATAAAGTGCAATTTCTCTCATCAACCAAAATCACAGAAACATAATGACTATTTTCAAACAGGTATTGTCTTTCCATTCAATGGTGAGTGTGTTAAAATGTGATAGCATACAGTACATACCAAAACAGAAAGGCCACAGCTATTATGAACAATATGAGAATGAATCCTCCAGCTGTTAACCCATAGACCCACAGCTTTATTCTTCCATCTGTGTGATCAGAAAACAGGAGTGTGATCACCAATGAAATACATGGGAGCATCATTTTTATTGCTTGTGGTTTCCGCACAGGGGCTTGTTGCAGCAGTAACAGATGGCACATTCACACTGGTGACAATGTACCTGAAGAAACGGGTTCACCATCTTCCCTTCTGAGCTCAGAGGAAAGAATGAGGTGTGTCACAGAGCCATTAAGATGCTTGTATAACTGATATGACAAGGTCTCTGAACACATCTCGCAGATAAAAGACAAAAGACAGCAGTCTGATGAGCTGCACAGAGAGCTTCTCCTCTAGCAACAGACCTGGATCCTTTGAGACTCACACAATGGATGATGCAAAAACTACTCTCAGCAAAAGAAGATCGTGCTAAGTTTTGTAACACTTTAGAACAACTTTAATTCAGAGAAGAAGCTCACTGGTGGATAGAAAAATGGAATAAGGACCTGTTAAAACTGCTCTGACTTATAAAACTGTGGCCTATAAAATGTCTAAACATGGAGCCATATACTTCTTTGTTATATATATTTTACAATTACATATTGCAATGTTTAGTTTAGCTTTATTGTATTGTATTTTTGTTTGAGATCAAACAATTGTTGGCAGGTCACTTGAGGTACTGCTGCATTTGAATGCACCTAGTTTAATAAGCTACTAACAAACATTACAACACAGGTCTGAATTTCAATGTGTTTATAATGTAATCCAAAATACAATTAATAAAACATTATTAAAAGTTTGGGGACTAACATTTTTTTGAATGTTTTTGCTCACCAAGTCTCTTGCTCACCAAAGCTGCATTTATTTGATCAAAAATACTGTACACAACAGTAATATTGTGAAATGTTATTACAATTTTAAATAACTATTTTCTATCAGCAGTTATTATTCCAGTCTTTAGTGTCAAATCATTATTGTGCTGCCTAATATTTTTGTAGAAACTGTAAAGCCCCCCCCCCCAGATTCT
>NW_015639763.1:211493-216676 GCF_001515625.1 Sinocyclocheilus rhinocerous | reverse complement strand
AACCCCCCCCCCCCCCAGATTCTATGATAAATAGAAAAAAAATCTTTTGTAACATTATAAATATCTTTACTGTCAATTCAATGTGTCCTTGCTAAATAACAGTATTTATTGAAGAAGAAAAAAAACTTTCTGACTTATGTAAACTTTCTACACTTATGTAGTGTAGCGTCTGGACCACTCAAACACACAGTATATATTTTGGACCCTGAGAGGTCAAGTAAATATCTACAGCGGATCTAAATATTCATAATTAATTATAACTAGTTATGATTAATTATTCATATTTCCTCATGAGCTGATTCGTTACAGTAGTGTATGCTCATAATATAATCCAAAATATAATAATAATAAAAAAAATTTAATAATATAATATAATATAATATAATAATTTCACTTTTGGTAATTCTCTGAATTTTGTCCCTCCATCTGGAGGCTGAAACCCACACCTACTGGTAACCTTACAGCACACAGTTGTTGTACCACAGGCCGCTAAATTCACTTCTAATCAGAAATGGCCTCCAGCCAGCAATAAAGCAAATCGGTCTGTCAAGTTATGGGCAATACAAATCACGCTGTTATGAGACTGTCCAGTGCAGCTTTTCTCATAGCTCCAATAGGGTATAAACACTGAGGCATTAAACAGAGTTCTACAACAGCCTCTATCTGGAGTCTCATAAAGCCGTGCAGCGATTCTGCTATAACTCAAAGCCACACTCCGCTGGTCCACATCAGCCTGGTCTTCATCTGCATTTCAAATACCTGGGCCGAGCGGCTGCAGGGACCACTCGCCGAAGAAGTCCTGGATCTGAGTGGTGCCTGGTTTTAATCTTCCCGAGCTGGTCTTTACATCTGCCTTTTTGTTGTCAGCACCTGGGGTCTTGGTGCAGTAATCCAGGAATCCATGTGTGGTCATCACTTCAGTGTAGCCCTTCTCACAGCCACACACGCCGCTCTGAAAGAGACACCATCGCTGTGAGGGCCACACTCAGACACCGCATAAACACACTGCTGTGTTTGAAGAAATACTTCGCGTTTAATGCAACTTCAGATCAAACAAACAGTACTTGTGGCAGAACGCTGATTAGCACAAAAACTCATTTCAGTTTGTCCCTCCTTTTCATCACTGGGTTACAGTGAGGCACTGTTTATAGGGCCAATCTGTAAATGTTAAAATACTCAGTTTCAATAGTATAGCCACAAGACATAAACAATATGGGTTATGATTTTAGTGAGGAAAAAAATCCCTTTTTCTGTGTAGTAAATACAATTTTACAAATTTGTTGCCATGATAATGTAACAACGAAAACCCCAAAACGAC
This sequence comes from Sinocyclocheilus rhinocerous, assembly GCF_001515625.1. Lineage (NCBI taxonomy): Eukaryota > Metazoa > Chordata > Actinopteri > Cypriniformes > Cyprinidae > Sinocyclocheilus > Sinocyclocheilus rhinocerous. The sequence goes on along the minus strand of NW_015639763.1, from coordinate 215,358 downwards.
TGCAAAAATGATGAAACTTAAAGCTCAAATAATACACAGGAGTTTAACATAAATGCTTCTATAAAATTATACAGTAAGCATCAGATTTCTGCTTCAAAAATTGGCCCATTCACTTCTCTTATAAGTGCCTCACTGTAACACTGAAATAATTTTGGGTAATGAACATTATGCCTCAAATGCTGTCGATTAAACTGTCGATTATTGAACCCCAGAATATTCCTTTAAGACAAAATGTAGTTGCATTCAATGCACTGCAAGTGGCAGTCAATGTACAGGTTTGTGAGTTTCATATTTTTGTCCTCTATTCAAAGCAATTATGCAAATTTTACACATGCCTGAAATGCCTCCCTTTATGATTTCACTAATAGCAAGCCATTAAATACAATCTACAGGACATATTATTTGTCTTGTTATTTACATGGTGGTTTAATGTGAAAATAGATATGGTTCAAATACAGGAAGATATCTTAGCACACAGTGTGTTTACCTGCTTGCAGTGGGAGAAGGGTTTGGTGCAGGGAGGGTGACAGTGCCGCACAGTTGTTGGCCGATTCTGTGGAAAGCAGCCCCCTTCCAACAGGAAACAACAGATGTAATTATTGCCATTTCCCTATTGATAGCCAGATAAAAGTGCTGTCACACCTGATTAATGACTTAAAGGACCCATCACAGCTTCTGATCAATCAGTGAAGATTGTAATTTTGGAATAGAAAATTACATGTCAAAACATCAGAGACTAATACCCTGGGTTCAGGCCTTTCTCAAGCAGAAGAGATTACCTCTCACAGCTTATATTTGCCCGAGACGATTCCGTACTCAGATAAGATCACCTTTCTCTGTTATTTACAGCACTTTGTGCAACCCGAAAGCCTTCGTTCTCGCTCTAAATGCTCAAGTGAAAGCTTGCCATCTGGAGCGTGTTCATTTTGCCACAATCAAACAATGTTTTATAACATTTTTATTGTTCGCTCTCAGACGAGCGCTAGTTTATTGATGATGTCTGTTGAAATGGAGGGTGAGAATGAGGAAAATGTTGAATGTGCTATTAAACTGACAAGGTCTGCCAAATTCAAACCACAAATTTTCAGCCTGCCGTTCTACATTTAGGGTTAAAAGAATAATTCACCCAAAATGGAAAATCCTGTCATTATTTACTCACGTATGTGAGTAATAATCACGTATAATCACGTATGTTTGGAACTCATGTCGTTCCAAACCCGTATGCTGTTATTTTCTCACTGCAACACAAAGGGAGAATGTATCTTACCTTTTTCATTCAACTGGAGTTCATAGTGGCTGTCAAGCTCCATAGAGGACCGTAAAAGCACAATAAAAGTGGACTATGCAGCTTGTGCACTTAATTCCAAGTCTTCAAGGCCATATGATAAATTTATTTGAGAAACCGACCCCAAAAAAAAAAATATTGATGTACACTAGCATTCAAAATTTTGGGGCTGCTAAGTTTTTTGCTGGCCATTTTTTAATGATTTTGAAAGAAGTTTTTTATGCTCACTAAGGTTGCATTTGTTTTAACAAAAGTAAAACATAATATTATGAAATATTATTACTATTTTAAAAGAACTGTTTTCTATTTTAATATATTTAAAAATTTATTCCTGTGATGGCAAAGCTGAATGATTTGGTGCTCAAGACCAGCTGACCTTCAAAGACCACACTGCAAAGACTGCTCGATCTTGTAGGTTTGCATTGCACAGCATCAGAAAGATCAGGCCTTTTCTAACAAAGCATGCTGCACAACTTCTTGTCCAGGCCCTTGTTATTTCTAGGCTGGACTACTGCAATGCTCTTCTTGCTGGACTTCCATCAAGCACAATCAAACCTCTACAAATGATTCAGAATGCAGCGGCACGACTGGTCTTCAACGAGCCCAAAAGAGCCCATGTTACACCTCTCTTTATCTCCTTGCACTGGCTACCGGTCGCGGCTCGCATCAAGTTCAAGACATTGATGCTTACATATAGAACAGTCACAGGCTCAGCACCCACCTACTTCCATTCACTACTACGAATCTACATCCCCTCCAGAAGAGATCCGCTAGTGAGCGATGCCTCATGGTACCATCACAAAGAGGCTCAAAATCACTTTCCAGAACATTCTCGTTCACCGTTCCTGGCTGGTGGAATGATCTTCCCACCCCTATCCAGAATGCTGAACCCCTAACCATTTTCAAGCGACAGCTGAAAACTCATCTCTGTAAACGCTACTTGACTTCATCCACTGTTCCTGGCTGGTGGAACGATCTTCCCACCCCTATCCGGAATGCTGAATCCCTGACAATTTTCAAGCGACAGCTGAAAACTCATCTCTTTCTACGCTACATCACTTCATCCTAAATAAAAAAAAAAAAAATAAAAAAAAAAATAAAAACCTTGTCTTTCTCTTTATGTATGCCTTCCCTTTCTAGCTTGTACTTATTTGAACAAATGCCTGAAACTTGGTATTACGAGCACTTCCTGTGTCTGTTTGGCTCTTTAAGAAGAATTGCTTTATGTATTCCCCAATTGTAAGTCGCTTTGGATAAAAGCGTCTGCAAAATGACTAAATATAAAGGTAAATGTCAAGAAACATTTCTTGTTATTATCAATGTTGAAAACAACTGTGTTGCTTAATATTTTTGTGTAAACCATAATACAGGATTCAGGATTCTTTGATGAATAGAAAGTTATTATTTATACCAGCTATTATTTGAAATAGAAATATTCTGTAACATTATAAAAGTCTGTCACTTTAATCAATGTAATATACATTTGCTGAATTAAAGTATTAATTCCTTTAATCCCTATAATTCTTACTGACCTCAAACTTTTAAACAGTAATGTACAACCTGTTTCACAAATATTGCAATGTTTGATTTGAGAGTTGTAGTAGATTGGGAAAATTATCAGTGAATAATGACTCATATTTAGGGCTGTTTGTCACATTAAACTATTGCTTGGCTTCAGAAGACTTGGATTACAGTGCATGACTACCTTTATGGTGCTTTCCTATTTCTCTTTTTCTTCTTTTTGGAGTTCTCTCTAAAGTCTCTGGTCACTATGAACTTCACAAGATGTTAAGATCGTTCAGAAAGTCTCCTTTGTGTTCCACTGTAAAAATAACAGCATACAGGTTTCGAAGGACATGAGGGCGGATAAATGATGACAGGATTTTCACTGTCAACAGACTTTCAATCATGTGGAGTCGACAGGTCTTTTGATTATCTTTCTGTAAGTAAAATCAGTGCAGAATATTTGTCATTCTCTCAGTCTCAATGTAAGCGGTGGGCTACCTGTCACATTGACCCCATCAGACCGCTGGCACCACACTGATCTTTCGTTGTCATTCCAGACACTGGTCCTCCACTCGTAACTGTGACATTTCCCTCCTGCGGCCCCATACAGTGAGAGAGACACTTATTATGCTTGCACTGGGCAGTCAGGTATGATAATAGCCAAATGCAGACATACTGACGCAGACGCACACACACACACACGTTGGTATTGGTGGTTTACACTTAACCTTCTGAACAAGCATGACTGCACTCAGACCAACTAACACAAACACAGGACTACAAAATGTAATTGTCGTCCATCAGATTAAAATACTGAACATAACTAATGATCTGAAAGATAATATTATGTTAATTAGTATAGACATTTAACATATGTCTACACACACACACACACACGTTGGTATTGGTGGTTTACAGGGACTCTCCATAGGCATAATGATTTTTATACTGTACAAACTGTATTTTCTATCGCCCTACATCAACCCTACACCTAAACCTAACCCTTACAGGTAACTTTGTGCATTTTTAGTTTGTCAAAAGAAAAAACGAAAAAAAAAAAAAACAGCATTTATT
>NW_015639763.1:211192-211469 GCF_001515625.1 Sinocyclocheilus rhinocerous | reverse complement strand
CCCAAACCAGTGCACACACACACACACACACACACACACACACACTTAACCTTCTGAACAAGCATGACTGCACTCAGACCAACTAACACAAACACAGGACTACAAAATGTAATTGTCGTCCATCAGATTAAAATACTGAACATAACTAATGATCTGAAAGATAATATTATGTTAATTAATGTAGACATTTAACATATGTCTACACACACACACACACACACACACACATAACCATCCATTCTCGTCCTGTGTGTTTCTCTCCATAGACGCGGGAGGA
>NW_015639763.1:210534-210880 GCF_001515625.1 Sinocyclocheilus rhinocerous | reverse complement strand
TGTTGTTCAAACCTTTTGAATTATGGGGACATAGGCAGTGTCCTCATAAACCATTTTCACTTTGTAATACCTCTGTCATACCCATATCATTATACAAATTTGTGTCCCCATAAACCACCCAAACCAGTGCACACACACACACACTTAACCTTCTGAACAAGCATGACTGCACTCAGACCAACTAACACAAACACAGGACTACAAAATGTAATTGTCATCCATCAGATTAAAATACTGAACATAACTAATGATCTGAAAGATAATATTATGTTAATTAATGTAGACATTTAACATATGTCTACACACACACACACACACACACACGCACACACACACACACACACAC
>NW_015639763.1:198757-210237 GCF_001515625.1 Sinocyclocheilus rhinocerous | reverse complement strand
CTTCAGTGTCACATGATCCGTCAGAAATCATTCTAATATGATGATTTGCTACTCAAGAAACATTTCTTATTATTATCAATGTTGAAAACAGTGTTGTGTTTATTCATTTTGGAAACTGTGATACATTTTTTTCAGGATTCTTTGATGAACAGAAACTTCAAAAGAACAGCATTTCATCTTTTGTAACACTATAAATGTCTTTACTGTCACATTTGATAAATTTAATGGATCACTGCTCAATAAAAGTATAAATTTTTTTAATTAAAAAAAAATTGCTGACACGAAGGTATAGACAGTCTGGGCATGGGTGCATAACTACTTGCAAAAAACCTACTTCAGTATTTTATTGGTTTGATCAATATTAGAAAATTCCCTCACAGAGCTCCACTGGATATGTAGGCTTTGTTCACTCAAATTAAATTTACCTTTAAAATCTGATCTTTGGGAGTGACTGCCTGCACCATCATTTTGTAAATGATGAAATACGATTCATTTGTTTAGACAGTGCTGTCTGAACATCTCTGGCGCATCTTGTTGGTTGGTTGTTACAGCAGTGATGTAGGCATCAGCAAGATGTCAAGAGACTTTCTGATACACAACTGAGAGTCGTGGGAAGAGAAGACTGAATCTCTATCATGACATCTTTGTTGTAGTGATGAACTTACAAGGTGTATAAGATTACAAGTGACATTTTATGCATATACTGTGTCCAAAACTGCTGACTTGTTCACTCATTTACTACAAACTACTGTACATTGTGGAAGTCGCACAGTAAACTGAATAAAAATGTGTGTACTCGGGCACAGACAATACTGTACACCTTAAGTGATGTTATATACATGTCATATCCCAAAAAACACAAACTGCACACATTCAAATAATTTGATTTTAAATCAGATTTTAAACTATGGAAACTAATTTCACTTTGGTAAATAATAATTATGAGGCAATTATGACATAAAAAGTCATAATTATGCCATAAAAGTTATCTAATTTCAACAGTCAATTATGACTGTCATATATTGTAATATTTATCAGAAATGGGCTTCCATACAAAACATTTTTATTTTTCACTGCTTGTACCTTTACATGAACATGTCTCAAAGACTTGGTGAGGGCAGCTGTCCTGATTCTCCAGCACTTGTATGACCACAGCCTGTGAGCGAGCCTGACGGCCCACCGTCTCAAAACTACGTCCTTCCAGACACGTCAGCTGACAGGAACTCCACTGCGACCACTCTGTGAGGTGACAGTCTCCTGTAGATGACAAATCACATATCACAACTTCAGTTCTACAGTAAATGAACACCATGAGAATTGAATACTTATCAAGGAATTCCAACGGTAAAAAAAAAAAAAAAAAAAAAAAAAGAAGGAATGCTATACCATAAATCCAAATTTGCTGAAGTGTGAAAAGTATGAATACTGGTATGTACTTTGAAGCATGTGGTAAGTACAAGATTATTGGGATATATTACCGCAACATAAAACAACAGACCTTTGTCATATACTGCTAGTCAGTTTTGTTATTGTTAACTAAAACTACTGTAATACTATTTTCCTTGATTAAAATAAATCTGAAATAAATTAAAAATTATACTAGAAATGTTGCCTTCACATCTAAATGAAATACAAATAAAGCTAAACAGAAATATAAAAAAAAACTATCAAAAAATAATAAAAATGTCCAAAGCACAAAATTACTAAAACTAAGTAAAATAAAATGACAACTGAAAATATAAAAAACGGGCAAATTCAAAATAAATAAATACTACAATAATATAAAAACAATACTAAATTAAAACTGTTGCTAGCGTTAACAGCTTGATAAATTATTACACTAAAAACTCTAAGATTCATGTATTTAAACTTATTATATGGCTCTCTGGAATACTTGATTCTGATTGGTCAGTCGCAACATAATGCCGAATATTGAAGTTCTTATAATCTTTAAGATAATAAACAAGACTTCAAAACACTTTCTTCTCACATAACATTTTATTTCCTTGTCTTTATTTTTGTAGTGAAAAGCTGTTATTAGTGATATGACTGCACACTATGCCTTAAATGTCTCTTGTCTGAACTTTGTCTAGACTCAAAGCCATTTGTGAAGCTTTGCGTTTAAAGAGCTAATAAAATATTTCAACTCAAATCAATATTCTGATTATTTACTTATGCGGTGAGCAGCTTCGTGTTGGGGTCCTGATCAGGGTCAGGGTTTATTCTGCATAACAACTGGCTGGATGTACATTATCCCTTACTTAAAAATTACAGATTTAAAATGACAAATACTTACAAAAACTTAAAGCAGATTTGGTCTTACATTTGTCTGCCACTTGTCTGTATAGTAACAGAAAAGCCTGTAGTGAAAGTTTTTATAATAATAATAATACTAATAGAAAAAGAATGAAAATAAAAATAAAAGTATGCACATTCCTAACATGCATTTTTTTTTTTTTACTTTTACTTGCAGGCCAACTAGATTGATCTGATCCTCAGTCATAGAACTGAATGCATGACAAAGTCTTCAGATACATTTAACGCTTCCTTAGCTGAAGGTCATACATCACTGGCCCTCCTAATCCCTCAGAGCAGAGGCCGATTCACAGCGAAAGCCGCCCCCACCTGCGCATGCTAGCACTAGCTCTTCAGCCATGACGTCCTTTTGATTCTGCAGCCAGGATGGCTATTAGAGACAATCTGTGCACCCAGGCATCTCATTATCCATCATCTTCATGAAGCCAGTCTATTTTCATCCCTCACTGGAGCTGCCGAAACATATAATACAGCGACGCACACCATATGCCACCCTCTCTAACTCACTCATTTCTTTAGACTCTCTCTTTTTTGTCTCTACCTTTCTGACTCTAGCATCTTACTTCCCCTCTCCTCCCAGCATATGTTCATCCCTGAGAGCATGCAGCACATTTACAAAATGAAGAGAGGCACAGAAGTAAGGCTAACACAAGTCAACGATAGCCTGAAGGTGAAATGTATTCACAGGTTAAAAAAAGTGGGACAAGTCGACAAACTTTCATTTCATTTCACTGAACATGACAGATATTAATTCCTAGGACAGTTCTACTACTTGATCAACATCCTCCACTGGTTATGAAACAATAAATCATGTTAAATGAATAAAGAGCATCAGTGCACAAAAATGTAAACACAACAGGTAAAAGAAATGTTGTACCTGGACAGGGGACGAAACACGGCTGCTGCAGTTCCTGCTCGCTTTCCTTTCTCACGCGGTCTCCACACTTCTCGTCCTCTACCGTTTTCGAAGGATAAGGGCTGTCCGGCCAGTCTGACCAGTGCAGCACACACGTCAGGTTCCTCTCCCTCGTGCCATCTCCACATTCTGCCCCCTGCACAAAACCACACGGCCACCTCATTAATCTGGACGAGCCTTGAGCAGTGAGGCAGAGGAGCTTATTACATTGACACCTCTCTCTGAATGACTGACAGCTGGAAGTGAAACATGCTAGGGCATTTCTCATGAATTGTGTGACCTGATCACACAGCTGAGGTTTCAACCATTACAGCAAAAACTGTTATCAGCCTTTTTGTCTTACTTGCCAGTAAAACTATCTAAACATCCTAAAAAGCAATGTTTCATAAGATATTTGTTTTGAGAGACCTTTTGTAATTATCTATTTGTTGATCAATTTAATTTTAAATTAATAATTTTAAAGTTGCTTTTGTTTAGTTGCATGTATAAATCTTACAAACTTTTGTGAGATTTATACTTAACATAAGGGGGAAAACAATTACAGCTTAAAGGGATAGTTCAACCAAAAACCATTTACTCAACCTCAAGTTGTTCCAAACCTGAGTTTCTTTTGTTGAACACAAAAGAAGATATTTTAAAGAACGTTGGGGACCAAACAGCTGATGGTAGCCACTGACTTCACAGTAATTTTTCCTATACTACAAAAGTCAATAGCTACCATCAACTGTTTGGTTACCAACATTCTTGAAAATAAAGGGTGAGTTGATTTTCATTTTCATTTTAGGCTGAACTATCCCTTTAATGCCTTGAATTCTTATCATAAACAAATTTTGCCTAAAGATAAAGTTTGTAAGACTTTTGTCAAAATACATTCTATTAACCCAGTTTATTGTTCATTGACTACTGTAAGTATTAGAGGTGTCACGATAAATTGATCTCTGGAATCGATTCTGAGTTTAATTTTTAACAGCAGATGGCGCTCTAGCAGTGTTGCCAAGTCCGCGGATTTGGCTACTTTATCACTGTTGCTGCGGGTTGTTTTTCATGTCCGTGGGTTAAAGCGACCCCGATAACGTGATATTTAGCCCCTGGAGTGCGATTTTTACTGGGGGAACCCCGCCAAAAACTTGTATTTTACCCCCCGGAATGCGATTTTTAACGGGGAGCCCCCCTCAAAATGCGATTGGGCTAGTTTTGAATAGTAATTGGATGGGTTTTGTTGTGAAAACCTGGCAACCCTGCACTCTAGGCTAGTTCTAGGCTAGTTTTTAACCGCACACTCAAATGCTCACAAAGAAGAGTGTTTGCGCGTTCAACTGAGTAATTTAAGTGGTTAAATGTACTTGCACCTCGGTATTTATGCTAGTATGACGCAAGATTAATGTAAACACAGCCCACTGTGAACACTCTTGTAATTCGCTTCAACCTTTTCGAACTTTATGAATGATTATTTTAAGTTCAAGTGGTGTGTGTAAGGAACTGGAAGAAAGCAAAGTACGGCTGTTTCTAAAGCACGTAATGACATCTGCTGTTAAAAAACTAAGCTCAGAATCAATTCAAGAGAGAATCGTGATTCATTCGGAAAAATCGCAGAATCGATCCATGAATCGATTTATCGTGACACCTCTAGTAAGTATGCCCTTCATAGGTTTATCTCCCCCCAAAAAAGTGTAAACATTGAGCCTCCCGCACCATCAAAACGGTAAGAGCGGTTTGTTCAGATTTGTTAATCTCCTTCCAGCTCAGCCAATAGCACGAGTTTGGAGTGTGGCTACTGTGACAGGCTGAGCCAGAGGGTGTTTAGCTGGTGTGGGACCTAGTGATGTGTTGTTCGCGAACGAGCCGGCTCTAAGAGCCGATTCTTTGTAGCAAATGAGAAGAGCCGACTCCCGTCGGGGAGAGCCGAATCTTCAGCCGGAGCCTTCTATTTTAGCCCAATTTAGCAATTGTGAATGGTTTGTGTGTTGGTAAGCAATTTTTTATTCAATGTTTTCATAAAAGCCTTATTTTTATGCAGTTTTTCGTTACAAAAAATAAATAAATACACATGCAGCTAATCACATGGGAAGACAGACTAGGAGCATACCATTATGTGGAAGAAGGAAGGGGGACACTAGTGATGGGAAGTCCGGCTCTTTTCAAAGATTCGGCTGTTTTGGCTCGGCTCCCTTAGAAGAGCCGGCTCTTACGGCTCCCAAATGGCTCTTCATTTAGTATCACTCGGAGCCTTCTATTTTAGCCCAAATTAGCAATTGTGAATGTTTTGTGTTTTGGTAAGCAATTGGTAAGCAATTTTTTTTTAAATGTTTTTATAATAACCTTATTTTTATGCATTTTTTCATTACAAAAAAATACAGTTACTATTATTTAACATTTTAATAAAACTTTAATGGAACAATTGAACACAGAACCACAGCAAACAAATCAAATAAATAAAAGCAAATGTCTTAACGTTAAGACACTTTAGTCTTTAGAGCAGGTTGGCATTCAGAAATATCAGATGTCTCAGCTTGGGTGTGCTGATGCGATTTCTCCTCTCTGTGATTATTTGTCCTGTTTTTGAGAAAACTCTCTCTGAGGGGAGGATAGACTAGGATCATACCATTATGTGAAAGAAGGAAGGGGGACACACGCTCTGAAGATAGCGAGTGTAGTGGTAAAGACCACGTACACAGAGCGACAGAGAGAGGTGGGGGATCCGGATTTAAACGCAAGCACGTTGGTTAAGGTAGGAAGACACTGCATTGTTGCAACATTGGTCCCCTCAGAGAAAGTCTTCTCAAAAACAGGACAAATAATCACAGAGAGGAGAAATCGCATCAGCACACCCAAGCTGAGGCATCTGATATTTCTGAATGCCAACCTGCACTAAAGACTAAAGTGTCTTAATGTTAAGACTTTTGCCTTTATTTATTTGATTTGTTTGCTGTGGTTCTGCGTTCAATTGTTCAATTAAAGTTTTATTAAAATGTTGAATAATAGTAACTGTATTTTTTGTACAGTTACTATTGAAGAGCCATTTGGGAGCCTTAAGGGCCGGCTCTTCTAAGGGAGCCGAGCCAAAAGAGCCAAATCTTTGAAAAGAGCCGGACTTCCCATCAGTGGGATCACAGCTGACACGTGTCATGTAAAAGAACTTCAGATACGGTTACAGAAGTGCAATGTTTGGGTTTCAAATGAGACAATGAACTTGCACTGTTTCTTCTCGACAGGTAAGCTAAACCTACATTTTGTCACATGTTGGCTCTTTACTGTCAAGCCCCAGATAAAATAGTAAGATATTTTAAGAATAAGAATCATTGTAAGGGCACAATGAGTGTATTGGAATTTGCAAAGGTTGCATGGAAATATGCTTTTATTTTCACTAGGTGACACTATTAGTTCAGAACTGCATTAAAATAATAAAAATACTGATTAAGAAAAACACTTTTTGCAGTGTTGTTTTCACTTACAACACTTTTTCTTCACACTTCCATGAAGTTTACGGAGCGTTTAACCTCAAAATCACGTTTCTTCTTGTTGTCATTGCATGTGTTACACATTTTGTTTTCCCTTCAAACATAATTTGCCTGGCAAATGTTAACTATGCAAATCACATCTTTTCAGATATGTGGTTTAGCATGTCTCTAGAAATGTATGTAATGACACAAACCACAACTACTGTAAAAAGGGAAGCTGCATTTCCACAGATGTCACACATATCACAGAAATGTGATAATGTTTATGAATATGAAAGTGTCCATCACACCATGCACCAAAGAAAGCACATAAATGCATGTTAAAAGTGTGCAACGTTTCTTTTGTTCATATTGTGAGGAGGACAGCTTTTGATCTGGGCAAGCACGACTCCAGGGACGTGCGCAAAACCCCGAGACATACAATTAAAATCCTTCTCAGATACAAAAGAGAAAGGAGAGAAAAGCAGAAGAGAGGAGATGAAAATCTGAACTCTGCCACTGTTCTCCTCTAATGATAAGACCGTGGATCGCAGCATGATTTCAATCAGCAGTTACCTCACGTCTCAATGACACAAAGTCCCTCTCTCACACACAAACTCGACATGTGCGCATGCAATTTCTACAAAATTCAATTAAAGAACTCGAGTGTTGTGCCAGTACCAGATAGACATGCCAGGCGGCTGGTCTCAACACCACTTGGTCATACGATACATGGATTGAATGCCCTCAGGTTAGGTGATATGCAATAACCAGTAACTGCAGAATACATGCATATCCAATTATTTTTGCCCAGGATCTACCTCCACTGTGCAGGGAGACCAATCGCTCAGAAGCCACGTGTAGCAGGGGCTGATGGGACAGGGTTTGGTCTGGGAAAGCTGAGAGGCGCAGGGGCGTCCCTCCTCATGAGCTTGCTGAAGCACGCTGCGAGAGCGAGTCATAACACCTGCAACAGAGACGCACGTGAAGAGACATCTGTGAATGCAATGCACTGTATGAAAATTTGGCAAACGGCAGAGGAAGGGCTAAAAATACATAAAGCCTGCATTAGTGCGTACTCCAGCAGCTTGGGACAATGCTGTGGATTAATGTATTATTCAGAACTATATATTGTATAGTTGCAATATTTATCAACTGTACAATTCAGGAATAGACAGAAACAGACATCTGAGATGGCACATTTTAGAGACCAGCATGGATTTCATGTTGGTCCAGGCCAGATTAAGCATGTTTAAAACTAATCTAAACAAAGGCAGAAATAAATTATTTAATATTTATTGCGTGAAATAGTGTATTTGTTAGAAGTTAGGGTATTTGCTTTTCAAAGAGATAACAGTACCAGTAAATTTCATTTGTAAACTGAATTTTTTTGTGTGTCATTCCCAGTCAAATTGTGAAAATATTAAATTAATTATTTAGGACACATAAAATGATATATATGCAGTTAGACTTCTCAAAACAAAAGAGTTCACCAGTTTATTCCAAAAATATTGCAAAAAATTAAATATATGAAGCTCATTTTTAGGCGTATTATTATATGTATTAAAAGAGACAAATAATATTGCCTTTTTATTTGAACAGCAACATATTTAGTCATGTCTAGAATGTTTTTAATACCATTAGGATATATAAACATTAATGATCTATAATAATTTACAGGTCACAAACTTATAATTAGGAAATATTGTAAGTGTAGCATAGTTCTACAAATTAATTAACTGATTAATGAACAATTAAACTCTCTGTGGTGGACAACAAGCTGTAGCTGCATAAAACACTTTCACAAAAGAATGCTATTAAACCCAATTCAAAAATTGAGATGTGGTGAGAATTTTCTTAATTTTCAGAAAAAAATAACAAATGACTCCTTCTGTGATGTCCATATGTCCACGGTTGGACATTGTTAATGAACAAATAAATAAACTACTGACAAAAGTGTGTTTTTCTACAAATCAACAGGCCCAAAACTGTCCATAGGTGAAGAAACACCAGTAAACACAAATGAGATTTGAGAGTAACACAAGATTTTGAGTGATTAATGACTTTAATTTCTTTGCTCCTCACACACATCTATTATATGACTTCAGAAGACTTGGTAATCTACACAGCGCACAAAGATACTTATTTGCTCTTTTCGGAGCTTGCCAGCTCTTGGTCGTCGTTCACTTTCAATTTATGGAAAAGAACAGCTTGGGCATTTTGCAAAACATCTACTTTCACGTTCCACAGAAGAACGAATGACATGAGGATGAGTAAATGTAGGGATATATAGAAGGTCACTGTATATAGCAGCTCTAGGCCTGCCTAACTCATTAGTGTTAACTAGAACAGGATGTCTCAAACATGCAAACTGACATCATTGAAGCTTAAACCAAGCTTTTTGGAAGAATACAATTTTGGGGCCATCACTCTTTTCACCCAACTTTCTAAAGAAAAAAAAAAGGGAAAATATAGACCCTTTATCAATGTACATCTGAACTGACAGAGTGACCGTGCCTCTGAACTAAATTGCACTCCAGTGAGTTTGACTGTAAAGAGCCCTCCTTCCAGTCGAGCATTAAACATTTAACAACAAGAAAAAAAAAATGAAATTATATTCACAGCACAACATAACTGCTCATCAAATTCATGTTTTGTGCTGCTTTCAAGAGCCGCCTCTACAGCTGGCCGCTTCAAGAACGTCATTCATTAAAACAGAAGCACTCCGGTCAGATGAGGAAGCCCTTAAAATGATGTGATTTGACATAGGAAATATCTCTACTTGATCCTGTAGGGAGATGGAGGAGGGTTGGGGAGGAATAGAGAGAAATGAGGGCTAGAATGAAGAAAGAAAAAAGGGAAAAGCACAGAGTTCTTTGGGTCTCCTGAGCTCCACTTCCAAATGCATTAAAACTCTGTGTGTATATATACAACACCTAATGAACCCCAAACTCTCGGTCTCAGGCGAGGTGCGCAAGAGACAACACTGCTTTGACACAGACAAAAAATTCACTTTTTCCAGCCAGCACAGCTTGCGTTTATTTCTACGCCTGTGTATGTAACTGAAAACACGCTGAGAACTTCCTGTTTGCATTGCCTGAAGAACTCCCTTTGGATTTAAAAAGTAAACTGCCTGGCTGAGATAGGAAGCTGATGGCTGAATGAAAATTAATGAAGATTGTGCTGAACGTGTCTAATTAAGAGAAAAACAAGCTGAACTCCTAAGGAGCTGGGTCATTTGAACCATAGGGACCCGGGCTGCTCTTAAGGCTAGTAATTAGCACATTTTATATTGCATGAAGCAATAACACCGTTCCATCAGGCAAACAGGCCAACAAACTCGGAATTAACAATTGCAATTTTGAGAACACTAATGGGTAAAATAAATATTTCCCTTTGACTGATAAATCATTCGGCGTGTTCAGGAAACCAAGGGTTTCATAACCCAGAGTCATTAACCTGTAAGCCGATCCTTAAATATGATTCATGACATAACATCCATAATTAAAAAGGGATTCCGACATGGCATGTTAATGAATGCAAAGTAAATGCGCACCACCTGATAGTGTGAGCCTAGAGCAAGCCGAGTGTTTATCTCCATGGAACCTGAGTGCACAGGTTTGTGGGTTAGGTTGCATGCAAATGAAAATGTGTCAGCTGCACAGGAACGTTAAATATTATTGCGAACTGCAATTTGCAAGCATGTTTCTCCCTGATCCTTCTAAATACTGCTGATTGCTCCTCAAAACTGAAATGATTGCTATGTTGGGCTTCCACCTTTAGAAGGATTCGTGACTTCGTCAAATTTACTGTACATATGCAGTTTTGAGAATTGAAGTCTGTATGTTTTTGAGTCAGGGTAACTGTCAGGGAAGGGAAACAATATTTATGAAAAGCTGTTTTTTTTTTTTAAAGGAGGTTCTTATGTTCACAACGTAAGCATTTAAAAAAAATCAAAAACACAATAAAACCAGTAATTTTTGAAATACTACAGTTAAAAATAACTGTTTTCTATTTTAATATATTTAAAAATGCAATTTATTCCTGTGAATAAAAAGTAACAATGGAAATTTTAGTATAAATAGAAACTTCAAAAGAACAATAATAAATTACTTAATTGTTTCATCAATTTAATTAATCAATTTCTAGATGAATAAAAGTATCTTTATCAAATATATAAATAAATAAATAAATAAAGTAAAATAAAGTTTTACATTTTAAATAGTAGTAAAATTAAACCCAATCAAGTTTACACACAACAATATTTAATAGTGGCTAAAAAGAAAACAATGCAAAGTAAATATTTCCATAAAACACTTTTTTTTTTTATTCAAAAGTGATTGCATAATGGCGATGGTATAGTGTAGGCCACTCACTTGAAGATGTTCAGGCTAGAGCCCTGCACGGGCCTCAAATATAGGCCCTAGCCCGGCTGTGTCCGACAGCTTATCAGAATTACCGGACCGAGTCCGACCCGAGCCCGTCTTTTTTTTTCCCTTCTCCCAAAACAGCTTATACTACTGTTTCAACTATATTAAAATAGTTCAGTTTTGCATGTAATGGCAAAGTGATTATATTTCGTTTCGTTTTTAACCTAGATAAATGTGCGCTATATCCAATAGTTTGTGCAGAGAGTGCAAGCTAAAGCGCTTTGCAGGACATGGAGGCCCCAGCGCAATCACTTGCATTTTTTTCAGTGGATACGCCGTCATTTTTACTCATAAAGGTAAGAGTAATACATCATTCGTAACTGTAAAGGGTCTACTTTTATTTGTGTGCACTCACAATATCAACAAAACGTTGTGCTTTTA
>NW_015639763.1:197569-197883 GCF_001515625.1 Sinocyclocheilus rhinocerous | reverse complement strand
GTTCAGGCAAAAGGAAACACCCATACTATGCAGCAATCATCCTTAATTGCGGAAATGTGGCAAAACATCTCTGGAGAGAACCTCAGATTATTAAATTCGAAAGTGCTTTCCATATTTGGATCAACATAGGCTACATCTATGAACGCACATTTTCTGCAATGTCACGCGTCAAGTCACGCTTCCGTGCGCGTCTTACAGACTGCAACTTACAATCGCAACTTCATTGTGCTGTAACTGCTGTTACTCCTTTCGAGCCGAATTTCACAAAATTGGTCAGCTCCCGACAGCATCAGGTGTTTTATTAATGGGGAGTA